>NW_027509205.1:21102500-21105000 GCF_051911475.1 Siphateles boraxobius | reverse complement strand
GGATGGAAATGACGTTAGCATTTCATCAAATCCCAGTGTGTGAAAAACCTCCTCAGATCCTGTAGATCGCTGACTCGCTGTCTACGTTGCCCGTCGTACATTCACACGGTTAGTTTGCAGAATAATAGAGCATAGTCAAGTCAGCTTTATTTATATTGCGCTCTTTGCATAACAGAGATCGTTTCAAAGCAGCTTTACAGTGACAACAGAAAAATGCAACAACGTTTGTTAAAGATTTTACAGCAGCTCTAATAGTAAATAATGTCATTGTCCATATTAAGTTCGTTCAGTACCTGATTAATTTAGATTTATAAAAATCATTATTTATTAATTTAGTTTATTTATACAGCAGCTCTGGAGAAAACAGTGATGTCAATGCAGGCAGATCAATAATATTGCTGAATAATAATAATACATACGATTTCAGTTTTATGAACGTTTACTTAATGCCCTACATTTTTTTATTTACAACATACCATTTCAGTTTTATAAATTGTGGCATCTACATTTTAAGTGTTCAGTAACACAATATGCACTTCATACATTTCAGTGTGTTCACTGTTCAGATAGCTTTGCTAATAAATTGGAAAGGAAGTTAGTTATTATTTTTCTGCTGAGTTATCAATATAATGTGTTACACATAGCAGAATAACTCAGGTGATACACAGCAAGTTGTATTTTCACCTCTATTATTTTGTAAATTTTTGTTTACATTTTTTTATCGCAATATGTATCGTATCGCAATATATCGTGATATATTGTATCGTGACATGAATCATGATATGTACCGTGAACCTCTTGCCAATACACAGCCCTATATATATACAGTGTGTGTGTTTGTATATAAATAGTTATAATTTATCTGTACAGTATATGGTTATATGTGTGTGTATGTATATATGCATGTATCTAACATTTTTTTTATATATAAATACATACATACATACATACAGTATATATGCATATGAATATGCATTTACATTATTTACTTCAAATTCACTTCATTTGAACTGGGGCCAGTTCTTAATTTCTGAATGTTGTCCAAACCTGACGGCCGCTCACTCTTATGCACAATACCACACTTGTGTAAACCGATGTGACAATATAGCGATGTCCCAAACCTGTCTCACATCGGGTCATTCTTACTGTCGAGTCCTGTGGATTCTGCACTCATGCATTCGTGTGTTGAGTTAGACAAGCTGTGTGTTCGGATCTCACTACAGTTTCTCCATCAGTTATCTTGGCAACTAGGTGAAGCAGACTTCACAAAAACTAGGTCATAATACAATACACACGATTCCTAAAAGTCTGCGTGTGTATGAGGAGCTTGGACGTTCAGTAACAGCAGATCTGTGTGTGTTTGTGACAGCTGTGATTGAGAACATGGCTGAGTTTCGTCCCGGTCTGTGTACAGAAGCGGCCCAGCAGGGTTTGATTCAGTGGCTGTTGAAGAGGATCAAGGTAAGACAGCATCCCTCACTCACTGACGGCTATTTATGAACACTAATGCTCATTAATATAGTCTGATAATGGAGTTTGACTGAATATTATCTTGGCTTAAAACAAATATACTGATATTGTGCAAACTTGGCTTGAGTTTTTCCAAAATCTCTAACACGAGGCCAAATTCGTCTTCAGCTTTCAAATGACATCTGTTATTTTTTTGTATTAAATTATTTATGCATAAATTTATTAATGCTTTTTTTTTAACATGTATATACTGTTATTGTCCAAACTTGGCTTAAGTTTTTCCAAAATCTCTAACACGAGGCCAAATTTTCCTAGAGCTTTCAAACTACATCTGGTTTGTTTGTTTATTTAATTATGCATTTATTTTTTGCATTTATATACTTGACTTGAGTTTACTCTAAATTCTCTAAAAGTTTCCTAGAGCTTTCAAACTTCATCTTATTTATTTATGCATGCATGCATTATTTATTTATGGTTTTGTTTATTCATTTTAGCATTTATTTATGAATTTAAACATTAGTTTACTCATGCATTTATTTTTATGGCACTTATTTAAGTGTTGATTTATTTAGTCATTTGTTTAAACATTTTTGTTTATTTTTGCAGTTATTTAATCATTTTATCAGTTTATTTTTGCATGTATATACTTGGCTTGGGATTTTTCAACTTCTCTAAAATAACCCAAATATCCTAGAGCTTTCAAACGTCATCTGGTTTATTCATTTATTTATGTGTATGTATGCATTTATTAATGAATTTAAACATTAGTTTACTCATGCATTTATTTATTTTACTTTACCTGGAATTTATTTATGCACTTTAAAAGCATTTTTATTTATTTATTTAGTCATTCATAAGCATTTTCGCGTTTATTTTAGCAGTTATTTAATAATGTTTTTACGCATTTATTTTATCCTTTATGCATGTACTTAGTGTTTTTGTAAATACAATTTTTTTTTTTACAAGTTTTGCTTAATTAGCTTTGCTTTCATATTAATTATCATAACTGTGCATGAATACATGGTCAGCA
>NW_027509205.1:21092500-21097500 GCF_051911475.1 Siphateles boraxobius | reverse complement strand
CGTGAAGCGAAGGTATTCAGTCTTTGACCGAGCTCCCAGTCCCGGGAAGACGGCATTCGAAGAGACCATGTCTAAAAGAGCGACAAAATGTCCACAGCCGGGAGAAAAAGAAGGGGAGACTTGTGGGCACACTTCACGTTTGAACACGAACAAAACAAAGTGTAAAGCATGCGGAGCGGTCATTCGTGGCAAGAACATAACACACTGTCGTTCAGTGCACTTTAGATTCAAATTAAAGATGTTTGTAATTATTGTTCAGCTCAGCTGTACGCTTTAAGGTCCTGGACCTAACTTTATTTTTCTTTTATTGATGGAGAACTGGCAGCTAGTTATTGTTTACATTACCATGACAGTGTTTTTTGCTGCATAAAAGCTTTTGAATTGAAATAAAGACACAGTTGTGTTGAAATAAAAAAGTTAAATTTGTGTTTTATATATTTTGGTTAAGTTTGTTTCCTATACCAGCGGTAAAAAATTGTCTAGTAAATCTGTTATTGATTTTAGTCTTATGTTAGTCAACTAAAATACCAAGAAATTTTAGTCGACTAAAATAAGACTAAAATTAAAACAAATCAGATGACTAAAACTTGACTAAAACTGAAAAGAATTATAGTCAAAAGACTAAGACTAAAACTAAATTAAAATTTCTTGTCAAAATTAACACTGGGCTACAAGTGACTCTATAGTTTACAGCATTAGTTAAGAGATTTGTTTTCCTTGAGAATTTGCCATGTATTATACCTGATATCCAAAATAATCAATATTGAATCAAATCGAAATCGAATCAAATTGCAAGCTTGTGAATCGGAATAGAATTGCAAGCTTGTGAATGGAAATCGAATCAAATTGCAAGCTTATGAATCGGAATAGAATTGCAAGCTTGTGAATCGAAATCGAATCGAATTGCAAGCTTGTGAATCGGAATAGAATTGCAAGCTTGTGAATCGAAATCGAATCGAATTGCAAGCTTGTGAATCGGAATAGAATCGAATTGCAAGCTTTTGAATCGAAATAGAATTGCAAGCTTGTGAATCGAAATCGAATTGCAAGCTTGTGAATCGAAATCGAAACGAATTGCAAGCTTGTGAATCGAAACCGAATCGAATTTCAAGTTTTTGAATCGGAATCGAATTGCAAGCTTGTGAATCGGAATAGAATTGCAAGCTTGTGAATCAAAATCGAATCGAATTGCAAGCTTGTGAATCGGAATAGAATTGCAAGCTTGTGAATCGGAATAGAATTGCAAGCTTGTGAATCGAAATCGAATCGAATTTCAAGTTTGTGAATCGGCTTCGAATCGAATTGCATTTATATATCAATTATATATCATACTTTATTTATTTATTTTTTAAACATTAATGCCTCAGACATTATTTTTTTTTGTGTGAGAATAAGCCTATTGATATTCTCCTCACAGGTGTTTAAACGTCACAATCCTGCAACCCCGGAGGAACAGGAAATGATGGAAAACCTGTTTGACGCCCTGTGTTCCTGCCTCATGCTTCCAGCCAATCGGGATCGTTTCCTCAGGGGGGAGGGGCTTCAGCTCATGAACCTCATGCTCAGGTCCGGCTCTCATTGATAGCATTGATTGTTTACGTTCCCTTAGATATTGATTGTCAGTATTCACTATTCAGATGTAGTACTTATATCTTTAAAAAAAATGTATTAGTATTATTATTAGAATTGGTTTTTTCCATATATTTGTTAAACATTAATGGAAAGGCATTAATAACTGAAAGATTATTAACAAGACTGAGCTTACATTCAATCATCACATCACAATAATTATTTAATTTTATTTTATTATTTTTTATTTTATTTTCTCTGTATGTCTGTCTCTCTCTCTGTCTCTCTCTCTCTCTCCCCCTCTCTCTCCCTCTCATTCTCTCTCTCCCCCTCTCTCTCTCTCTCTGTCTCTCTCTCTCTCCCCCTCTCTCTCCCTCTCATTCTCTCACTGACTCTCTCTCTCTCTCCCCCTCTCTCTCTCTCTCTCTCTCTCTCTCTCCCCCTCTCTCTCTCTCTCTGTCTCTCTCTCTCTCCCCCTCTCTCTCCCTCTCTCACTCTCTCTCCCTCTCATTCTCTCTCTGTCTCTCTCTCTCCCCCTCTCTCTCCCTCTCATTCTCTCACTGACTCTCTCTCTCTCTGTCTCTCTCTCTCTCCCCCTCTCTCTCCCTCTCATTCTCTCACTGACTCTCTCTCTCTCCCCCTCTCTCTCCCTCTCATTCTCTCTCTGTCTCTCTCTCTCCCCCTCTCTCTCCCTCTCATTCTCTCACTGACTCTCTCTCTCTCTCTCTCTCTCCCTCTCTCTCCCTCTCATTCTCTCACTGACTCTCTCTCTCTCCCCCTCTCTCTCCCTCTCATTCTCTCACTGACTCTCTCTCTCTCTCTCTCCCTCTCTCTCCCTCTCATTCTCTCACTGACTCTCTCTCTCTCTCTCTCTCCCTCTCTCTCCCTCTCATTCTCTCACTGACTCTCTCTCTCTCCCCCTCTCTCTCCCTCTCATTCTCTCACTGACTCTCTCTCTCTCTCTCCCTCTCTCTCTCTCTCTCTGTCTCTCTCTCTCTCCCCCTCTCTCACTCTCTCTCCCTCTCATTCTCTCTCTGTCAATTCAATTCAATTCAATTCAATTGAGCTTTATTGGCATGACTGTGTAAAGTAGCACAATATTGCCAAAGCAATAGTAATTTATAAACATATATGTAGATACATAAAAGTGAACAATAAAAACAAAAAAAACAAACAAAAAAACATTTCAATATTATGCATAAATATATCACAATAAATAAAATAACAAAAATATATACAATAACAAAAATAAGTACAGAGAGCAGTTTAATGGGAAAGAGGGTTCAGCCCTTCTCCCTCATATGATGGCAGGAAGACACATACTGCGCTGCCAGCTGAATACACTCTTCTTTCTCTCCCAAAATATAAGACAGTTTGATTATGAGGCTCTCTTGTTGGAATTGAGGTATAATCTGTGCTATTTGTGTAAAATAAGCGTCTCTGATGTTTTTGTACTTGCTGCACTCGGTGAGGAAGTGCAGCTCGTCCTCTACGACTCCATCAGTGCAGTGTGAACACAGTCTGAGCTCTCTCTCTCTCCAGCTCTGCTTGTGTCGGCCCGTCTCCACACACAGACTGTGGTCACTAATGCGATACTTTGTCAGGAGCTTTCTCTGACCATAGTTACTGATATCAGTCAGGTATGGTGCCAATTTATAATCGGACTTTATTTTGTGGAAATATTGTAATTTATTTAATTGTGTGACCTTTATCTGCCAATCGTGTATGTATTCTTCTTTGGTTATTTTCCCTATTTCTTTTACTTTTGAGTGTCTAAATTGAATTGATGAATTGAGTTGGCGTTTTTCCACTAAATATCGCATGGGGTCACTCTCTGTGTGTCCTGCCCTGTATCTGAGAGCGCAGTGATGGTAGCTCTCTGTCTGCGCATCTGATAGATGAAACCAGAACTTTACGGCTCTCTTCTGGATTTCGGATAGGAGAGGGAATCTGCCTAATTCTGCCCGGCAACCCAGACTTGGAGCGTTTCTGTGAGTTCCCAGGATGTTCTTGCAGAACTCAAGGTGGAAAATTTCAGCGGGGGTTTTGTCCCAGGATTCGTAATTTAATTTAAATTTTGGGCCCCAGATTTCACAGCCGTAAAGAAGGATGGGTTTGATGATGCTGTCAAAGATTTTCAGCCACAGTTTAATGGGTGGGTTAAATTTGAACAGGGGTTTTCTTATACTGTAATAAGCCCTACGTGCTTTATCAGTCAGATCTTTTATTGCAGTGTCAAATTTTCCAGAAGCTGAGATTGTCAGACCCAAATAATTATAGCAAGTGACATGATTAAGAATTGTTCCCCCAAGTGTAAATTTGTATTTTTTGTCAGTAAGGCGAGGTTTTTTCTGAAAGATCATGATTTTGGACTTGTCCATGTTGATGGGTAAGGCCCAGTCGCTGCTGTACTGGTCCAGAAGCGAGAGGCTTTGGTGCAGACCCTCTTCATGAGGAGACAGCAGCAGAAGATCATCAGCGTACAGGAGGCTTTTGATTTCTCTGTCCTCGAGGGTCAGACCGGGACAAGAGGACTTCTCAAGTGCTGATGCCAATTCATTAATATAGATATTAAAGAGAGTCGGGCTGAGGCTGCAGCCTTGACGGACTCCTTTAGTTTGACTGAAATAATCAGTACGTTTGTCATTAATCTTCACCCCGCACTTGTTCCCGTTGTATATGTCCTTTATAATGTCATATGTCCTTCCTCCTATTCCACTTTGGATTAGTTTTAGTAAAAGTCCATTATGCCATACCGAATCAAAGGCTTTTTTAAAGTCAATGAAGCAGCCAAATATTTTCCCTTGTTTTGTTTGTTGGACGTGTTTTTGTATGAGCGTGTGAAGTGTGTAAATGTGATTTGATGTTCTCTGTTTAGGCATAAATCCAATCTGAGAATTGTTAAGGATCTTGTGTTGTTGGAGGAACTGAACTAGCCTGTCGTTGATGATGGAGCAGAAGAGTTTGCCCAGGTTGCTGCTCACTGTGATGCCCCTGTAATTATTTGGGTCGTACTTCTCACCCTGTTTAAAGATTGGTGTAATCAAATTTTCTTTCCATATCTCAGGGAAGTGTCCTGCTTTTAATAAAAGATTGAATAATTTGAGGATTGCATCTTTCAGTTTGGGGCTGCTGTGCTTAAGCATCTCATTTGATATTAAATCCATGCCACAGGATTTTTTATTTTTTAGGGATTTTATCTTGTCTGATAGTTCAATTAGTAATATGGGCTGGTCTAAATGGTTTAGCTGGTCTTTTACAGTGCGTTCCAGGTGATGGAGTTGGGAGGTCAGGTGTTTTTGGGTGAGGGTTGATTCGTTTTGGGAATAGAGTTTTTCAAAATGTTCGGTCCAGATGTTTGGGTCATAGATGGGAATGTGTTTAGGTTCTTTTGATTTATCTAATTTATTCCATAATTCCCAAAAAGAATT
>NW_027509205.1:21045000-21087500 GCF_051911475.1 Siphateles boraxobius | reverse complement strand
CTGTCACAAGTTCGTGGATATCCTGGGCCTCCGGACCATATTCCCTCTCTTCATGAAGACTCCCAAGAAGATGAAGAAAGTGGGAATATCCGACAAGGAGCATGAAGGTTTGTAGAAACCCACAGCACTCGAGGAGACGTGTGCCTCGTCCTGAAATGCCTCTCTCTCTGTTGTAGTTCTGTTTCGCTCCCTTTTTAATCTTTTTCTCACCAGTTTTATTCTTCTTAAAATGGATTTAGTTTGGCGGAGTTGCTCAATTAGTGGGAAAAACACACACACAGAGGCATTGTAATATGACGGCGAGTTCACACTAATATCTTTTTCCCAGCTATTATTTACACTTGGTCCTGCGGTTTATTCCACGGGGAGTAAACTCTGCGGCGGCGGCGGCTCTTATTGTTTTGCCACGCCGTTGCAAATAAGCTCCTCAGACGATTGTTAATGGTTATTAGAGAGAGGCTGCATCACACTTTGCCTACTTTTACTATACTTTTGAGTGTGATTTTGCACACTAGAGGAAGGTCTGATAGAGTGTTTCACGGATGTGTGAATGTGTAAGATGCGTGTCGAGGGTGTGGAAAGAGCAGAGTTTTAAATCAAGCTGAAATGCAACATATTCAGGATAAATGGCTTATTTAGTTTGAATGCAGACAATGTATTTCAGAGTTTGTTGGAAAATTGTAGTAGTTATATAAATATAATAAAAATTATATTTTATATATTATATAATATATAAATTATATACCATTTTGTAAACTTTTGTTAGTTGCGATCAATCACGATAGATATAAATAATTTAGTGCTGTCAAATCTATTACTATCAATGTATATATATGTTACATATTAATTGCGACTAATCACAATTAAATTAAATATTACTTAAATAATGTAAGTAAAATTTGTATACAAATTAATTGATTAAAAATTTGCAGTTGTTTGCAAAGTTTGTATGCAATACAATAATTGCATACACATATACAATACACATATACATAATAATGCATATACAATACGGCAATGTTAAGGACATATTGCAACATTATAAAAATGTGTCTTGATGCTTAAACGTCTTGGTGTACTGGTTTGGTTTAGATGGAGAATTAAACGTTTAGCTTAATTAATTAAACTGTTGTAACTGTTTTCAACACTGATAATTATCAGAAATGTTTCTTGATCATCAAATCATCATATTAGAGTGATTTCTGAAGGATCATGTGACACTGGAGTAACGATGCTGAAAATTCAGCTTTGATCACAGGAATAAATTATATTTGCAAGTATATTAAAATAAAAATACATTTGAAATTGTAATAATATTTCAAATTAGTTTTTTCTGTATTTTTGATCAAATAAATGCAGGCCTTGATGAGCATAAGAGACTTCTTTCAAAAACATAACATTTTTTAATATTTCCAAATTTTTGAGCGGTACTGTACGTGCAAAAAATAAATTTGTTCTGGCTTAGCAAATTTGTCCTCAACACTAACTCTTTATCCTTGAAAATGAAAACATTTGTGCACAAGGCTTTAGAAAACGTGATCGTATTATGACATGATCGTGTGAAATATGGTTGTTGTGAGATTACGCCGCCATCAATCAGCTGTTAGCGTCTTAACCCTTGGCGTTCGCTCAGAGACAAAAGGTGCTCATGAAGACGCTGCGCATTAAACCGATGAATTAATTATCAGCTTTGACGACTGAGAGTTTGAGTAATTAAACGGCTAAAGCCGATGGAGAAACTTCAGACTGATCCCTGTAAAACTCCCTCTGAAATACATTCCTCTCCATGACGAGGGACCGCGCGCGCGCATTAGCATTCGTAATTAGCTGATTACAAAACACCCTTTCCATTTGCAAGCGATGAAGAAAGATTTACCGTGGAGAGATAATGTCTTCTCCCACATTGCATTGTGCGCCAAGTCTTTTATTGACGGATAATGGTTTGAAAGAAATGAGAAGAGCGGCAAAAAAGTTTCATTAAAACTTCTGCGCCGTTAATCACTAAACACATTTATTTACTGCGTCCTGCTTTTGTGTTAGAAACTTGAACGGAGCGTCCGCAGGTAAACAATCCTTGACAGCCACACAGAAAAACAGACGGCGTTAATCTCCCGCTGGGTTTTAGGCTGGCGTTTTCTTCTCTAGAGCGGTTTCGGCTGAATAATTACGTGTCATTGAGCTGAAAAGAGGAAGAATTGAACATTTTCAGTGTTTTAGCTAATGATGTCATGACACGCTGAACGTCTGTCTCTCAGTCGCAGTGAACTTTGAACTCAGCAGCCAATTTAAACTTCTTGAATGCTGTTGTGTGTGTGTGTGTGTGTGTGTGTGTGTGTGTCTGTCTGTCTTTGAGGGAAAACGCTTTGAAGAAGCTGAAGGTTTGTGTTTTCGTCCTGCCGCAGGAATGAAGGTCACGGTAGCGTTGCTCCAGGCTCGGGAAAACCAACGGGGGAACAACAGAATAGAGTATAATATTCTGCATAATTCTGACAAGTGTAGTTTTAGATACTACATACGTCAACATTTATAGGGGATCAAAAAGACAAGAACGAGAATTGTTCAAAATTCATGTATAACTTTGATGAAAGGTTTTGATCCGACTCAAATGTTGACTACTGTATATTAATACTGTGAATTAGTTTTTATATTTATATTTTCCATTTTAATTTCAAAGTATCAATATACAGAACTCAACATTTGAAGTGGATCAGAACCTTTCATCAAAGTTATGCATGTATTTTAAACAATACCCGTTCTTGTCTTAGGACATCTTTGATGAACTATTTTGATCCACTTCAAATGTTGACGTATGTATATTAATACTTTGAAATTAAAATGGAAAATATATAAATATAAAAACTCATTCAAAGTTTTTATATTTTATGTTATTTTAATTTATTTAAGTTTATTATATTTCAAGCAACTAAAAAAACCCTATAGTTTTTGTTTTCACTTTACAATAAGGTTTCATTTAGTTAATGCATTACCTTACATGAACTAATAACTAACAATACTTACAATAAATACTTGCTACAGTATTTATTAGGGCTGGGAATCTTTTGGTACCTTATGATTCGATTCTTCTAAAAATTGATTCTCAATTTTGAATCAAATTTCTATTCAATATATGCTTGATTGTAGTTTACTGTTTTCTGTCACTTTTCCTATTTGACTGAGGTAGAGTTTAATAAGTGTTGCAGAAATAATCACACTGAATGAAACGTGAACCTTCCCATTTTAGTCAACCCAACATTATAAAACAAACGTCTTTAAGCTGACTGATCATTATTACGCATGCCTGTCAGTCTTCTGTTATAAACCAACTCTGGCAATTTTATTTATGATATTAAAAATAGGAACATAGAAGCAAATTACAAACAATAGTGCAAATACAATATAAAAAAATAAATAAACAAGGTTTTTTCAGGTACATTGGGCGAGGTTTATTTAACATACTGTATAGTAAGAAATACTACAGAAATTGAATAATCAAATGTAAAAATGTGTATGAATTAAATATAAATAAATTGATTCATATTAAAGATAAATTTGATGATTGTCAAAATCAAGTGATTTTTTTTTATTAACATTAATGAAACGGATGGCAACAGTTTATTAGGCTACTGTACCTTTAAGATCAAATGCACGGATCTAATATACTGTTACACATTGGATTTTCTCCTAACTGTTTATGTTCACGTAGGACATAACAGACTGTGTTTACATGAGTACTCCACACAATGGGTCTCATTCATGAAACATTCGTAATTATATACGAGTAAATATGTGAGTGATTTGCGTGTAAAGAGACCTTTCCGAAAACTCTTCTCCTGATTCACAAATACTTCGTAAACGTCAGATGTGATCGTGAAATGTGTGTGTGTGTTAATGAATTCCAATCAGTCGTAAATGGGATGCGCGTGCACGTTCATTTTCAATTACCATAAATCCCGCCCATTAAATCCAACTGACAACTATATATGGGCATCATATTATGACATGAATGCGAATGAAAAAGAAAAATTTCTCAGATGCAGAAATTGAAGTTTTATTATCAGAAGTTCATTCAAAACGCCACATTTTATTTTCAAGCGTACATAGTGGCGTATCGGGTCCTAAAAAAAAAAAGGAAGTTGGCAGCATATTACAGATGCAGTCAATGGAGTTTCAACTGTTAATCGAACATTCCCAGAAGTGAGAAGAAAATGGTTCGACATTAAGCTTGAGAGCAAAAAACGAATTAGTTCACTTCGGAAAAAACGTATTAAAACTGGAGAAGGACCACCATCGCAGATGCTATTACTGGCTCTCATGATAAGAAAAACCGTATGTAATTAGCTACTATATATAATATTTTTTCAAAATGCTGTGTAAATATGTACCCGATTAAGGTGAATTAAAATGCAGCCTTATTAAAGAGCAAAACGTTCGGGTGTTAAGCGCACTATTCACGCGTGGCTGGGAGCAGGTGTAGATTTCTTGCGTACCAACTAACATTTGGAAAATACAAACATTTTAATGAATCCGGAAATTTACGCCAGAACCACTTTACACACGATTTACACAAAAATTTGTTCTGCTCGTGTTTCATGAATGAGACCCAATGTGAATTTTGACATAAATGTGTGTATATTTGACCATTCAAGAGCAATAAGCTGTGAAAGAACTGAATTGTGATCAATAACTGTTAGTACTGTAAAGTTGAAGTGTAACACTTTAAAAAAATAAATATTTGTAAATAATAAATAATGTGTGTATCGCTGCAAATCAGTAGAAGATAGAATCACGATTCATATGTGCTGCTTGGCAACTAACTGAAATAATATTTAATATTTTATTTGATCTCACTTAAAGGTGCATTGTGTAATATTTCTGAGGATCTGTTGACAGAAATGCAATATAAGATCCATTACTATGTTTTCAGTGGTGTATAAAGACCTTGCATAATGAACCGTTATTTTTTTATTAGCTTATAATGAGACATTTATATCTCCATAACCGCGGGCTCCCCTTCTATGGAGGTCGACATATTGTGTCATCATGTTTCTAGCGTAGCCGACAGCGAACACACAGCGCTACAGAACGCGTTTCAACACTACCTTGAAAAAGAAGTGTTCAGAGATGTATAAAGACCTTACTTAATGAACCGTTATATTTGTATTACCTTAGAATGAGCAGTTTCTGTCTACACACACCGCGGGTTCCCGATCATTGAAATGCGCCGACATGTTTCTACTGTGGCCCTAAACGGACAAATGCGTTTCGTGACTATGTTGCTCTTCGTGCAAGGAAGCAAGCTTAGTTCAGCGAATAAAACACTGACACAATGATGAACAAGTAACAATAATATTCACAATAACAGTTTTACTGAATAAGTAAGTAAACATAATTTCTTAATTTATCCTTGTAAAGAAACCTCATTGATGAACTAGATACTCTCTGCTGTCTCAGACGACGACGACGACGACACCACCGGGGTGTCCAGGGGTGGTGATGGCGCAGTGGATAAGACTCCTACCTTTGGTTTGAGAGACCCGGGTTCGAATCCACTGTGAGACACCAATGTGTCCCTGAGCAAGACACTTAACCCCTAGTTGCTCCAGAAGCGTGCGACCTCTGACATATAGCAATTGTAAGTCGCTTTGGATAAAAGCGTCAGCTAAATGAATAAATGTAAATGTAAATATATTTTCCTGTCGGCCACCGTAACTTTTGTTGGTTGCAATTCGTAACCTCACCACTAGATGCCGCTAAAAATCACACACTGCACCTTTAACTTTCATGACAAGCAACTAAACTGATTTTTATGGTTTTAGTTTTACTGGATAATTCTGAATTTTACTTTTATTAAGATTTATATTATATTTAAATTAAATTATATTTTAATTTTATTTTTTTATTACTATTCTGAATTAGTTTTTGTTTTAATTTTAATATTAAAGTTTTAATAATTTTATTATGTTTTTCCATTTTTTTAATGGGAGTTTTTTAATGAGTTTTTTAAAATGTCTATATAGTTTTAGTTATTTTAGTACATTAAGTTAAACTAAATTAACTAGGTGAAGTTTTTTTCAGTTAACGTTTATTTTATTTCAAGCAACAACAGTTTTTTATGGTTTTAGTCATAGTTGTATCTTATCTTTATCTTAGTTTTAGTCTTAGAGTTATCAGCAATAATCCCGACTCTGCTTTCTTCATCTAAAAACTAGTCAAGTGTCAGTCTGATTATTTATTAGTCTTTATAGAGTCATTTTAGAGTAAATTGCTGGAGTGGTGTGTCTGTTGCGGAGGATAATGATTCTTTAGAGAGATCAAGACAACGTTTGAGACAAACCCATTTGCTTTGACGTCTCAGTGGCGACTCAAAATTGGCCAAATGTGAACCGAACAAATGGCGGAGGGGAGAAGCAGCAGTTCATTTATTTCTAATGATCGTCTTTTAACTGCTTTTTAATCTCTACCGGACACGTGATAATTGCGGGAAGCGCTGGAATCGCTGTGCTAAATTGGATCAAAAGCGTTGGTGTAATTGCGCTGATCTCCAGAGCTCTGTTAATTCTCTCGTTTCAAATGAAACTTGGAATCGGATCATTGTTCTGCCGTTCTCAAAGGTTTCGCTAATGGATTCATTATTGAAAATTAGCTGTTCTTTGGCTGCTGATTCGCATGTTGATAATGTGATAATCCGCTTTGTTTGAAGGGATTTTCTTGAACTGTAACAAAACACCTTTTTCTTCTCTGCATATTTTTCATTTGTTTATTCAATTATTAAATAAATATTAAATAAACCTAGCCCACTGTACTTGAAAATGTCTTTCAACTTGTATACTGTCTCTTCAAGTAGTGATTCATAAAATATGCAAATGGGAAATGTGAGTGATATTTTCTGCAGGGAGTTTGAGGGCAGTTTTGAAATCCCATGTAAGAATTTAAAGGTATTTTTTTTCCCAATTTCAGCCTCTTGTTGTCGCAAACCTGTATGACTTTCTATGAGTTTATCAAGCTCCAAAAAGGAAAGAAAAAAATGTTAAAGCACAGTAAACAGCCCTTGTGACTTGTGCACTGTTTCACATCTATTTTATATGAGAAACACACTGACATTTCAGTGAAGTTTCCTTTCTGCTGTTGCTCTCATATCAAACGTGGTGTCGTTGACCTCAAAGACATTTGGTTGCAGTGTTTAATGTTAATTTTGCCAATGTGCCATTTTGTAATCCATTTAAGCTTTGGCTGAGAGTAATATCATTAAATAAAGACTTTAAATTTCACACACAATTTCCAATCTCACACAAAGCGCTTGTATGACTTATAATTTTATTAAAAAAAAAAAAAGATTAATTTTCATTTTTGTGTGAATATTTTTTTTAAATATGCAACTACTCCTATATATATAGCAGTCTAATGTTATTTATATATATACTGTATATACAAACATACATACATGCTAACATACATACACACACTTATATATACACGTGTGTGTACATATATATATATATATATATATATATATATATATATAAAAATTATACATTTTATTAGTTTTTAAATATATTTTGAAAAATTATTTTATACTTATTCATTTTTTATTAATTTATTATTTTGTGTATACTTCATAAAAACACAATTATTAATTAAATACATTTTTGTATAAATTATTAAATTTATAAAAGTATTTTCAATTATTATACAATTTAAAATATTGTATTATATATATATATATATAATTTATTAATTGTGTTAATTATATAAATATATATATATATATAATGTATTGATTGTTAATTATATATATATATATATATAAAAGAAAATTATTTGTAAATCAATTATTCATTACATTGTGTATAATTAATAAAATAATAAAAAACATATATTTATTAATTGTACACCATTTTATAAATGATTACATTTATATAAGTATTTCCAAATTTTTTAAATATATATATTTTTAAAATAAATATATGAATGTTTCTAAATTATTTTAATACATTTTTATTTATTTATTTATTATACGCAATTTTTTTAATGGATACTTATATGAAATGATGCCTTATTACAAATGATAATAAAATTCATTTAATAAAAATGAATACACTGTAAAGGGATTTTTCTGTCTTTCACATATCACATTATATTACAAGCTAAAAATTGTCAAATTACCCTTTTCCACCTTCTTTGTATTTTCATTTATCCTTGTTGTCAGAGTAGAGTCGAGTCCCGCCCCCTACTGTGTGTCCCGCCCCCTACTGTAAGCCCCGCCTCCTCCACCTCCTGCCAACCAATGACCTCCCCCCCCCCCGTTGCCACGACGACCTGGAGTGATGTAGTTTTGGTAGCCAAGTCTTCTTTCCTGTGTGTAATGATGACAAAAGCTTTCCCGAGGCAGAGCTGGGAGATAACGCACTTATCTCAGACCTCTCTGCTCTCATCCGCTCCCTGTGGCGCTGTTCCTCGCCCCAGACACTTTATTCCTCCGCTAATAACGTTCACTTTTCTTTCTGCCTTCGCTCCCGGTGGCCTCGAGTCGACGTCCTCGCAGTGCTGACCGAGCGTTTCTTCTCGTCGTCTGGTGATTAATGCGTCTCCTTCGTTACCCGACGCATTAGAATGCATGTGTTGGTTAAGAGGTGATGTTTAAACTCATTGGTATTCAGCGGCGATGAAGGCCAAGGCCAAATTAAATGGTTTTATCAAGGCTGCCTGATTATATGATGTGAGTGTTTGTGCAAGATGGTGTTTAAATATTGATTTTTAACCTGATGAAGGACTACTCTTATGAACGTGTTGTTTTAGAAGACTTTAAATGGTTGTTTTTTTTGGTAAAGTATAACCTCCTCAAACACTCATACAGTGGTTTTAGAGTGTGTTGAAGTTTGAACAACGTAGAAGAGCGTAATCTGCCCTAATAAACCATAAATATGAAAAAAATCTCAATAAAAGTCAGATTGTGATATGATTTATTATTCCCCGCTATATGCATTAATATACTCAACTCAGTTTCTGTTTGTTTTTGATTGTTTTTTTGATTGTTTTGTTTCTTCTTCCGTTATTTTCTTTCTTGGTTTTTTAGCGTCGCCCATGTTTGCTGGTTTGTTCTTCGTTATTTTGTTTGCTAGTTATATATTTCACTCTCTTTTTTGTTCAGTTCACTTTCGTTTGCTCATGTTTGTTTTCATTAATTGTGTTTTGCAGTGAAAGATTTAACTAACAAACAAAAGCTGAAAAAAAATAACATGATATATTATTCGGTCACATGCATGAACAAACTACTAAAATTTTCTAATTTTCACTTGTAAATCTTTGTTGATTCGTTTTTTTGGGTTGCAACTCAATTTGTTTTTGTTTATTTCTTTTCGTATTTTCCTTTTTTTTTGTTATTTCATTCTTTTTTTGGGGGGGGGGGGGGTTGGCTATGTTTGTTGGCTTGTTATTTATTATTTTGTTTGCTAGTTTTATATTTCACTTTTGTTCACTCTTTTTGTTTTCATCCATTGTTTTTTGCAGTGAAACAAAATTAACAAAAAAAAGAACATGAACAATTTACATTAGGCTTTCATTTGTTAACATATGCTAACAATGGGCAATACTTATACAGCATTTATTAGTCTTAGTTAATGTTAACTTTAACATTTACTAATAATCAAAAGTTATATCTGTTAACAATAATGTTCATTTCAAGTATTCTGAGATAGGCTTTGAAGCAATAATGAAAAGGCACCAAAAAATTAAAATTCAAATTTTTTCCTCTGAATAATTTGTTTTTTTCCATTTTTGTTTTGAAAGTCAATGGGGTCCAATGTTGTTGTCGTTGACTTCAAAATAAATACTTTTTTGGTGGTCATCAGAAGAAAGTAATGCAGGTTAACTTTATAAAAAGTAAATGATGACAGAATGATCATATTTGAGAAAACAATCCCTTTAGAATCCCACAAGATTTGCGGTTTGTGTGATGTCTTGTGGTTCAGCTCTAATGCTTCTTCATTAGTGTGTTTTTATTAAGCGACGGCAGCGTGCAAAGACTTTCATGCACTTCACTTCACGTTCATTAAAGCTTTTAGTGCAGCCTAGTATTTTTCATTTGCAGTAGTTATCTAAGGCAGTCACGGACTCGCTCGCCAACGTTTGTGCCATTTCTCCTTTATCTCCAAGTAAATTACAACTTCTGACTCTGTTGATACTGACTATAAAATGGGTTAAAAAACAAGCAGTAAGACAAAAATAAGAATTATACCGTGTATTTTTGTTAGGGATGCACAATATATCGGCCACCATATCGTTATCGGCTGATAAATGCTCATTTTCAATGTTATCGTTATTGACCCTATAGGAACATTTTTCCAATATATTAAAGCCTAAATAATGTATTATTTCCTTCAGCTGAGACACTTCAGATTCGCACTGTTCAACATGATGGTTTTAAATTACTTGAAATATGATTGGAATCACTTAAAAAAGAAAGAAAATACAGTAAAGTACAACACAAGTCTGTCATATAGGCTACATACAATTATAATGAGAACATCACTATGATTGAGTGCTTGGGGTCTGGAGTTTAATGGTGATACTTTTGTTTTTGTAATCAGGCTCTCAAAAATTATATAAAAACTTGGAGTTAGATTTATCGGCCAATATATCGGTTATCGGCTTTCAAATAAAAGAGTTATCGGTATCTTCATATCATATTCATAATGTTCATATCGGTGCATCCCTAATTAAAATCAATGAAGCTGTGTACTACTTAAAGCACCTGTACTTAATAACTGGTATATTTTCCATGTTTTCTGTGTGTAGCACTAATATACAGTGCACATTACCATTCATTATGACTTTTTAAAAGAAATTAATACTTTTGTTCAGCATTAAATTGGTCAAAAGTGACAGTAAAGACATTTATAATGTTACAAAAGATTTCTATTTCAAAAACGTGCTGTTCTTTTTGATATTCATAAAAACAAAATACTGAACACAATTTATAAGGGTTTCCACAAAAATATAACAGATAATAATCATAAATGTTTCTTGAGCATCAAATAATCATATTATACTGATTTCTGAAGGATCATGTGACACTGAAGACTGGAGTAATGAAGCTGAAAATTCAGCTTTGATCACAGGAATAAATTACACTTTACTATATATTCACATAGAAAACGGCTGTTTTAAATTGTAATATTATATCACAATTTTTACTGTATTTGATCAAATAAATGCGGCCTTGGTGAGCAGAAGAGACTTCTTTCAAAAACACACACACACACACGCACACACACACACACACACACACACACACACACACACACCAACCATACCGACCCCAAACGTCTGAACGGTAGTGTATAAAAGCAATTCAGAGTGAACTGTAATATAAGGTTTGTTCTGCAGTTTCTCAAGTCAGCTTAACTGTCGTTTCTGCAGCACTTTTGATCATTAGCAGAAATCATCTGAAATCACTCAGACGGCTACAAGAGAAACTTTTCAAACTACAGGAGAACGAGGACGTCTGATCTCTAACAGTTTCATGTTCTCAGTCTAGAAAAGCACATTGGCATTTCACGGATGTCGCCTCCCACTCATTGCTCGGTGTTTTTGCTTTATTTAGCGTGAGTGGATGACAGTAGTGTGTTAAATGAGGGCGCTAACGGCTTGTTTTCTTCTCCCAGAGCATGTGTGTTCCATCATCGCCTCCATGCTGAGGAACCTCAAAGGCCAGCAGAGAAGTCGTCTCCTCAGCAAGTTCACAGAGAACGACTGCGAGAAGGTAAAAATAAGACAGCTGACGCAACGCCTTTATGATCTTCTGCTTCTATATACGGCAGAGAGCGCTCGAGGAGAGATCGCAGGTGTGTTTAATGCTGCCGTAAAGATTATATAAAACACGCTCTGGTGCTTAAAGATTAAAGTCCAATTCATTTAGAAACAAAACACCGTCCTGGCTATACATGTCGGTTATTATGTTTGTTTATTGGCTATTATGAAAAAATAAGATTTCATTAGTTAACATTAACTGAGAATGAAAAATACTGCAGCATTTATTAATCATAATGTTAATTTAAACATTTACTAATGCATTTTTAAGGTCAAAATTTTGTGTTAACATTGGTTAATGCACTGTGAACTAACATGAACATTTTAATTAGTCTATTAACAGTCTATTATTTCTTTCGTTTTTGATTTGTTGGTTTGTTCACCAACATTGTTGTTTTCATTTATTCTTTTGTTTTCTTTTTTTGGTGTTCTTTATTTCCTGCAATTTTGTTTTGTTTGCTCTTGCTGGTTGATCTTTGTTCATTCTTTCTTTTTAATCTTTGTCCTTTTTGTTTGTTCATTTGTTTATTCATTATTTTATTAATTCTTTGTCTATCTTTTTTTTGATAGTTTGTTCACCCATTTTTGTTTATTCTTTTGTTTGCTCTTTCATTTAGTGTTCTTTATTTTTTCTGCTGTTTTGTTTGCTCTTGTCGATTCTTTTTATTTTGTATTTCTCTTGTTTGTTAATTCATTTTTTATTCATTCTTTTATTAAATCTGTAATTGGTTTTTTATTTATTTTTGGTTTGTTCACCCGTTTGCGTAGATTTTTTTGTTATATTTTCATTTGTTTATTTTCTTGTTGCTTGTTGGTCTGTTCACCCGTTTTCGTTTATTCTTTTTGTTTCTTCATCTTTTCTTGATTTCGTTGTTTTGTTTTGTTGGTTTGATTTTTGTTCACTCTTGTTGGTTGGTTTTGCTCATACTTTCTCTTCTTTTTATCATACATTTTTTTCAGCACTTTTGTTTCGTTATCATGCTGTTTTGTTCGCAGGTTTTTGTTTCTTTCAGTTTGGCTTTCATTAAGCTTTTTTTGCCTATTAATTATGTCAGGCTATCATTTATTTCTTATTTGGTTTGGTCACCTTTTCAAATTTTTTTCTTTTTGTTTGTTTGTTTTTCTATTCGTTGGTCTTTTATTTCCATCAGTTTTGGCTCTTTCCACTTGTTTTGTTTGCTTTCTCGTTGTTTCGTGGCTCAGTGTAATGTTTCCTGCGTGTGTTGTTCGGACTCTCTCAGCTGTGTTCATGCGGTTCGCTTCATCTTGTGTTATACGTCTCCTTTAGTCTCTGTCGGGGGTCTCCATACATCACCTGGACGAGCACGTGTGCTGTTATCGCTCAGCAGTCACTACACTTAAAATAACCCTCACAGTCCTGCTGGGCCCTGTTTCATCACTCTGACAGGAGCAGTGCATTATTGGTAGTTTCACGAGCTAAAAGATTTCGGCCATCATGCCTCACTTCTGTTTTCTGTCTTCAGATTGTCAGAGGAATTGCTAGAAAGAGGATGACAAGTGTTTCTTTTTGTCTTTAAATAACACAACGCCATTCATCTTGTGTGGCATTTCGCCGCAGTTAAATATGAATATCATATACATAACGTGAATTTGGGTCCTGAAGCACATCTCTTCTTGCTGTTGATGGTGTGTTTGTGTGGCGTTTCGGTGCATTTGTAACGTATGCTCACCCTCGCTCTCTTTCTGCAGGTTGACAGACTCATGGAGCTGCATTTTAAGTACCTGGAAGCCGTTCAGCTCGCAGACAAGAGGATCGAAGGAGAGAAGCACGTAAGATTCACACACACACATTCATGCTTGATTGGCAGTATCTCCTCTGCGAGGGCAGATCTGTGTGTGCAGATAAGAGCAGACCTACCAGAATTAAACGAGTGCAGGTCGACACGCTTCTTTGTTGGTCCGCTCGCCTTTAAAACTGAACGCTGTTAAACTTTTACACCGAGCCGTGATTGAGCACACATTCCCATCAGCCCTAGAGTCTGTGTAGTCGCAACTCTACAAACACCCAGACAAAAGCCTCATCATTGGGTTGGTCTTGCTCCATTTAAAATGCTTCATCAGAAACAGCTTGTGTTGGCATTAAGACACTGATCCAAATACTTTAAATATGTTCTCAGAACGTTAGACCATGATGCTGCATGTTAGTTTGTGGGCAGATAATGTATTAGCAGTCATCATTCGGCCCTCAAGTCAATGGAAATGTGAGAACCGGCATCATTTTGTGGATCCTGGACAAGTATAATGTTACCTTGTAATACTTCTATTATTTCTTCTTCATAATAATAATAATAATAATAAAAAAATTTATTCATTAATATGCTGTAGTCATGTATGCATAATATTTTTTTTAAATGCAGTAATCATATTTATTTATCAATATACATACACTGATGAGCCAAAACATTCAGCAGTCACAGACGAAGCGAATATCGTTGATCATTAACAAGGCCAGATATTAAAGTCCCCTTGTAGTCAATAACTGTATCCCTTAAAACCCATCTTTATTCACCAAAATGACATATTTAAAAGTTTTTTCCTTGAGAAAAAAATTCTTCATTCCTTAAAAAATAGCTTGAATGAAACTCTACACCCTTGCCTCATTTAGTATGCGCGGTTCTATGAATATGCAAATGAGCCCCGCCTCCACTCACTCACTCAGCTCAGAGATCCACTCGTTGACGATCACACGTTGATCTGATTGGTTACAAGGTAGTTTGTGACGTCATAAACACCAGCGATTTCAATCCGTGTTTTTGAGACTGTCTTTGGTTCACTGCAGTTTTAAGCAGAAAATACTCAGCAATGCTGTCGACTTATGAATTTACACATTTTAAAACACATTCAAAACACCACATAGACACATTAACAACATTAAAATCTGGATTTTCACCACAGGGAGACTTTAAAGGTGCATTGTGTAATATTTCTGAGGATCTGTTGACAGAAATGCAATATAAGATCCATAACTATGTTTTCAGTGGTGTATAAAGACCTTGCATAATGAACCGTTATTTTTTTATTAGCTTATAATAAGACATTTATATCTCCATAACCGCGGGCTCCCCTTCTATGGAGGTCGACATATTGTGACATCATGTTTCTAGCGTAGCCGACAGCGAACACAGAGCGCTACAGAGCGCGTTTCAACACTACCTTGAAAAAGAAGTGTTCAGTGGTGTATAAAAACTTTACTTAATGAACCGTTATATTTGTATTACCTTAGAATGAGCAGTTTCTGTCTACACACACCGCGGGTTCCCGATCATTGAAATGCGCCGACATGTTTCTACAGTGGCCCTAAACGGACAAACACGTTTCGTTGCTATGTTGCTCTTTGTGCAAGGAAGCAAGCTTAGTTCAGCGAATAAAACACTGACACAATGATGAACAAGTAACAATAATATTCACAATAACATAGTTTTACTGAATAAATAAGTAAACATAATTTCTTAATTTATCCTTAAATCCTCTTATCCTTTATCCTCTTAAAATACTCTCCCCTGTCTCAGACGAAGACATATTTTCCTGTCGGCCACCGTAACTTTTGTTGGTTGCAATTCGTAACCTTACCACTAGATGCCGCTAAAATCTGAGCGACTTTGAAAAAGGCCAAATTGTTATTGCAAGGCGACTGGTCAGAGTTTCCCTGAAACTGTGAGACTTGTGTATCAGTGGTGAGAATTTACCAACACTTTCTGAAGAGGGACAAACACAAACCGTTCAAGGCTCATCAATGTACAAGGCCAACAAAAGCAATCCCATCTGGTCTGAGCCAACAGAAGGTTTACTGTGGCACAAGTTACACAAAATTGTAATGATGGAGGGAATGTGTCACAACTGCTGTGTTTGGAGCTGGAGACCTGTCAGAGTGAATATGACGAACCCGGTCCACTGTCGAACACGTCTACAATCGCAAGCGTCACAATTGGACCTTGGAGCAGAAGAAGAAGGTCGTTTGGTCCAATGAGTCCCGTTTTCTTTTACAGTCAAACCAACATTTATTCAGACACCTTCAACATTTCTCACTTTATCGCAGTTCATTCGCTTATAGTTTTGAAAATGGTAATACAATATGAGTTATTAAAACAGTTGATGTTTCACTGGTTTTGTCCATCCTTCTGTTAGACTGTCTCACAAATGAATTATGTTGAATATCTGTTAAATTTAACTACTCAATTAGATAATACCAGTTTAGCTCAACTAATATCAAGCAATGCTTCATGTTGTTCAGTCTGTGGTGTAAAAAAGTGCATTTGCAATTAAAGAAAAAACACTTCAGCAAAACATGATCCGGTCAAAGTGTCTGAATCATTTTTGGACCCAAATTTTTTATGAATGTTTCTGGTAGTGACTATATGAAGAATTTTGGGTATAATGTCACAGTTTACTTTGTTTTGCTCTCCTCACTGACATAAATGAACTATAGTGTCCTACACTAGCTAGTAAAAAAATGATATCTGGAGTCTGAATAACTGTTTGGTTTGCCTGTATATCAGGTGTACGTGTGCGGCGTTGACCTGGGCAAGTGATGCACAAGGATCACTGTTGGATGATGATGGGAATGTGATGCTCTGGTGAAACCCAGTATCCAGTCACTCATGTGGACGTCAATTCGACAATAATCATTGTGTCAGGCCAGGTACAGCTCTTCATGACTGTGGTGTTTCCTGGTGGAAGTTCACGAATGGTTTGAGGAACATGATGAAGAGTTCAAGTGTCCAAATTCCCCAGATCTCAGTCAAATTGAGCATCTTTAGGATCAACAAGTTCTGCCTTTGTTTATGCAAAACGCTGAAACAAACCAATGCTTTATCTTTTAGATTGAGTGCTTGTATTCTTTTTTTAAAAGTTACAATGTTACCATTAGTTTGTGATGTTTGTAGCAAACATTTGCATAATTCCAAATATGATATTATTGCATATAATTTAAAAAATATATATTATAATTAATAAATTAAAAATACAGTATTATTATTAAGAAGAAAAAGTAATAATATTAGTAACTTATTATTATTTATCAACTTTTTTTTAAGTTGGCATTTATTGGCATGTGGTCACAGGTGTGTGTTTAAAGGCTTTTTTCAGCTAGTGTTAATTAAAGTGAAGATGATTAAAGGCAGATGTTAATTGATGATAATTGGCAGGCTGGGGTGATTAATCCACATTGTGTAACTGGTATGTGTGTTGTGTTAGTAGTTTAGGCTGTGCTGTGTGTGTGCATCTGGTGATTATACTGTATGTGTGTGTGTGTGTGTGTGTGTGTGTATGTAAGAGAGAGAGATTATAGCATGTGTTTGTGTGATTATACGGTGTGTGTGTGTGTGTGTTTAAGAGAGAGTGGTGATTATACGGTGTGTGTGTGCTGGAGGATATTGGCGTGTGTGTGTGGAGGATGTGAGCTGGGCACTGATCAGGACTCCTGTGGCTCGTGTCTCATCCATCCTAATGTGTGTTTAAGACAGGCGTTCTGTTTTCAGGGTTGCTTCAGGTTGGGCTTTCTAAACATGCTTGAGAGATATCTTGAATGAAAAAAAAAACATCTTAAAAGTGTTTTTTTCTCCCCAAACTAAGAGAAATTATAATTTTTACCAGCTAGTCGTTGTTTCAGAGCAGATTAAGTCTGCAAAATGCATTGAAAATCGAGGAAAATATTCAGTAATCAAAGTGTACTTTCAATGCTATTTTTAACAAAGACAAGATCATCATCGGTCCTTTTAGGGACGTACTAATTTGTAAATCTAGTATAAAAATAAAGAAAGGTTTTTTTTAAATGTAAAAATGCAGAACGTTTTGTGTGAGGGGTAGGTTTAGGGGTCGGTTAGTTTGAGGGTACTACAGAATATACAGTATAAAAACATTATGCCTGTGGATAGTCCCCATTTAGACAGCTAAGTAAACGTGCGGGTATGTTTGAGTGAGTGTGTTTGTGTATGAGTGTGTGTGTGTTGTGGCGAAATCATATTTCGCTCAGCTCTAGTTTCAGGTCTTTTGTACAGGTGTGTCAATTCTAAACCGAGTGTGTGTTTAAAAGTGAGTGTGTGTGAGTGCAAGTTTTTCCATCCACCTTATCTGACTCTCCTCCTCTACGTGTTCTTTGGGCCTATAAATCGTGCCTCAGAAGCAGTGACAGGAATATGAGTGTGGAAATGTCTGGTCTTGTTTCGCTCCCGTCGACTGAATGCACCAGCACTTCCCGCGTTCCCAGCTTTCTCCGAGTACTATAAAACTTTATCACCCATAGCAGAGCCCTTGTTTAAGAACGCCTCGGAGTGCTGTCAGCCAACCCGACTCGACTCCTTTTACTGCCTAATGACAGCAACAAATTCTCTCCGAATTGCATTTCCTAAACACAGACCCCCATAAAATCCCCTTCGTGTTCGGCCTGCTCTTCTTTTCTTTTTTTTTTCGTTTTACCGCAGCACTCTTTGGGAAATCTCAAAAGGATCCTCGGAGGAAGCGTTTGGCAGTGTGTGCTGGGATTAATTTGGTGTCGGCGTGTCCCGTGAGACTCAATCACAGGTCCCGGCGCTGCTTTGTTCTGCCTGTCATATTAACACCTGTGCCAGCCTGCAGTTCTCCAACATGAAGTGACTAAAAATCACACTGTTTCCCGGAGGTGAAGCCGCTTGTTATTTGCACTGATGTAATTGACTTGCCGAAGGCTTTACCTCTGTAACGAGACTCGAGTAACGAATGCGAGAGATCAACCTGTTCTGACATCGAAGTGATGATGAACATATTTTTTGCACACTTCAAATAAGCCTGAAAGTATTAACTAAAATTCCTAAAATCAACATGTTCCTGGTCTTATTTTGCTCAATTCATTAGTGCACGTTATTTTAAATAACGTTAATAAAGTTTGCCTTTTTGATTTTTCATTAAAATGTGATTAACTTAACCAATTTCCTGATAATTTACTATAACCCCCACGTCATCTAAGATGTTCATTTCTTTTTTTCTTCAGTCGAAATTTTTTTTTGAGGAAAACATTCCAGGATTTTTCTCCATATAGTGACTTCAATGGGGTCCAAATGTGAGTTTCAGTGCAGATTCAAAGTCTCGACACGATCCCAGCCTAGGAATACGAATATTATCTAGACAAACCATCACTAAATTTCTAAAAAAATTAACTCTATAACCACAAATCCTCGTCTTGCACTAGATCTACGATGCGGCACGCATTACGTATTCACGTTGAAAGGTCAAGCGTGTTTTAAAAAAAATGTAGGATAAGGCGAAAAACTCCCTCATTTTCTCCTCGAAGTTCAAAATCATCCGACATCGTTGTTTTACCTTTTGTTTATTTTTTTATTTGTAAAAGCCGTTTGACTTAGGCCCTCATCCACACTACTACGTTTTAGTTTAGAAACGGGGACCTTTTGCTACGTTTGCACCTCCCGTCCAGACTAAAACGGCAAAAGAGAAGACCTAAAACGGAGAAGTTTAGAAACGCTGCCGACCCCGTTTTGCGTTTTGAATCTCCGGAGGGCGTTTTAGTGAAGACGGGTCAAAACGGAGGACTTTAGAAATGATGACGCAGAGGCTCACGCTCGGCTCTCTGGGTGTCATCATACAACGGAAGAAAACATACAACAACAGTCTGGACTACCAGTTACGCTAGTGCAAGTAAATTCTGCATTTTACAATGCTATAACTGCCTACATGCGCCGGAGGCAAGCTATTATTCCAGCGATCTGTGACAGTTCCCGTGTGCAGCGGCGGTATCGACTGTACATGGAGCGTCGGTTTTGGGTGAAGCTGGGAAGAACCAGCGCATGGTAGGATAATTTCATCAATGAAGTTGTGGTTCCTGAGGAATGGTGTAAAAACTTTCGAATGTCCAGATCGGCACTTATCAACCGCAGGGAAATCTGAGGAATAGTCGATCTTTTTCCTGTTTACACCGGCACGCGCATGCCCAGTGTAGGTGAAAGGTGACGTGATCCGCGTTTTCAGTCGTTTTAATGTGGACGGAGATCAATTCTAATACGCAGCTGAAACGCTGGTGTGGACGCAGATCATATTCATTTTAATTCTCCGTTTCTAAACTAAAACGCAGTGTGGATGGGGCCTTAGTCTTTGCACGTTTGCTTTGTAAACACTAGGTCTGTTCTTCCGCCCACGTCACGC
Organism: Siphateles boraxobius; assembly: GCF_051911475.1. Classification (NCBI taxonomy): domain Eukaryota; kingdom Metazoa; phylum Chordata; class Actinopteri; order Cypriniformes; family Leuciscidae; genus Siphateles; species Siphateles boraxobius. The sequence continues at coordinate 21,067,541 of NW_027509205.1, read as the reverse complement.
TTGACCTTTCAACGTGATTACATAATGTGTGGCGCATATCAGAGCTAGTGCAAGATGAGCATTTGTGGTTAAAAAGTATATAAATGTTTCTTTTTTTAGAAAATGAGCGATGATTTGTCTAAAGACTCTTATTCATCGGCTGGGATCGTGTAGAGTCTTTGAAGCTGCACTGAAACTCACATTTGGACCTTCAACATGTTGGACCCCATTGAAGTCACTATATGGAGAAAAATCACAAATAATGGCAGTCTGAAAAGGAAACCCCTCAATTGAGATGCTCTAAAGGAGAAACTTGACTTTCATCCTCTATCCGGATCAAAAATCCTATTTGTTAATGGATTAAATCACACTTTGTTCTTAGAATTGCCTTGAAAGCATCTATATTTCTTGCAGAACATCTGAATGGTGTTGGCCAATCTAATTCTCTCAGAAAGCCTCTCTCAACGATCTGAGTCCGTGTTCTGTGTGTCTTCAGCAACCCGTGACCGCTGTGCTCTTCAGTTCTCGCCGACCTGCTGTTTCTGCAGCATTCCCGGTCTTCACAAGCCTTTCTGTTCATGTGCTTGCCAGTGTTTTATGCTGGAAAAGATTTGAATCCCCTGGAGAAATGCCAGTGTCAATCACCGAAATTACTGCATTCAACAAATGCCAAATGTCTTTGTCCCTTTAGATTCGGCTGCAGGTGCTTAAAAGCTGAAATCTGTGAAAAAGCAGCCTTTTAAACTGATCTGATCGAAACTGCAGTGCTTCTGCATAATAAATCAAATTGATATCTTTAAGAAGGTAGAAATATTTTATTCAGAGTATTTTTTTTTTTTTAAGTGTAGGGGTTCAGTGCATCTGCATAATTAAAAATATATATATCTTTAAAAAAGTTGAAATTTTATTCAGAGTATGTATTCTTTTTTTGAGTGCCAAATCCTTTCAAAAGTTGAACGATTTGGGATAACTTGAAAAATGCGAGTGTTCATACTTTCTAAGAAGGAGCTCTCAAACCTCTTTCAGAAACCATAAAGTCGAACTGGGTATAAAATAATAATTTATTGTGATTTAATATTAAATAAAAACAATAAATACCAACTACAAAATATATTGTAATACAATTTTTTTACTTTTAATTTTTCAACGGTAAGACATCAAGCATTTATTTTGATGAGTTGCAAGCAAAAAAAAAAGTGCTGCTACTTTTTATTATTAAAAAATTAAACAAAATAAGAAATATAATGTGAAAATACTATTGTTCTCTAATATAAAAAAAATTGAGTAATAAAAATACTACTAAAATGTCTTAATTTATTGATTTTCTAATGTTAAACCATCAAGCTTTTATTTTGACGGGTTGCTGGCATTAAAAAGATGCACTGCACTGTTCATTTACATGCATACAGTCTAAAACCGCTTCACTCAGAAACCGGTAGCGCATGTATTTATTTCATTAAAACACAGCTTGCATGATTGGACAATTGCACTAAGCAATAACAATATCAATGAATTGTCATATATTGTGCAGGCCTAACCTGTATTTGTGCTCCTCAGGATATGGTGCGGCGTGGCGAGATCATCGATGACGTGATGGACGACGAGTTTTACCTGCGCAGGCTCGACGCTGGACTCTTCGTTCTTCAACTCATCTGTTACATCATGGTGGAGATGTGCAGTGCTGGCGTTCCTCAGGTGCGTCACACACAACCCTCGTCACACACACATCGTTTCAGGTGGAATTAAAGCTCAATGTGTTTAACTCTGTGTGTCTTCTCTTCCAGTTACAGCAGAGAGTCCATCAGATCCTCAATCTCAGGGGAGGATCCGTCAAAATAGTTCGTCATATAATGAGAGGTAAGATTATAAATGATATCGTGAGCTTATCAAATGCTTATATCAACATCTAAAGAGAAATTATATTTTGCATATTTAAATTAAAGTTTTTTTAATTACCATGATTATGGTTTTTTGCACTTACATAAAGATGCACACAAGTTTTTTGGCTTTTTAATCTGCTCCAAAACAATGGCAGATTTTGCATTTATAAAAGATAAGCGCTTAACTTAGTCTCTCATTTCACCGATATGGATCAATGCTTTTGATGACATCACTCTGTACTTCAGCTTCTAATTAGATTTTCTGTCCAATCAAATGCTCTCTAGAATCGGAAGCTCCGCCCCCTATATTATAAATAGACGCTGAAGCTGCAGCTGAAATCAGTCACTTGTTCACACATTACTACTATCTTCTACATGATTTATTTATTTATTTATTTATTTCGAGCAATATATAATTACACATGACAAGGCAATAAGAAGCATTTTGATTAATCTGTACAAGCCTTTAAATTCATCATACTTTCATCAACTTAAACAAATACTTCAATCTATTGCTCGAAACGGAGTGGGTAGAAGTCAAACTTATTTGAACCCACCCCGATTACCATTAACAGGAAAAACAAAACAGAACAATGGTAGCTGCTTCCTTACACATTATCCTAACACTCAATTACAATTTTGTGTATAAATACATAAGAAAACATGAGAAAGGAAGAAGGGGAACCCCTTCTCCCTCACCAAAAGCAAAACAATACCCAAAACAAAACACAACATATCCTAAATACACACCATATATGATCTTAGGTAACAATTATAATAATACCAACAATGGTAATCAAATACCTACAAGGTAAAATAAGACCGATTATGAATACATGGATACATCTATGATAATATCAACAATGGTACTCAGAATACCTACAGGGTAATATAAACAGACTATGAATACATAAATACAAAACCACAAAATTAAACCATGCCCGCCATGTATTGTGATAAGACCTTCTGTTTATAGAGTACTTTAAATTTATGACTGTTTTGGCTTTGTTTGAGTTCCAGCCCCAAACTATTCCATAGTTTAACGAAACTATGTTAAACTATTCATCATTAACCAGATGAATGGCACATAGTGCACTATATATTAGAGATGCACCTATTACAATTTTCTAGGCCGATTCCGATTTTTCATTGAGTTTGACCGGCCGATACTGATTTTAGCCGATTCCGATTTCATTTTTTCTAACCACTTTACAGCACACACAAATATTTATTTTATCTCTTTTCTTTAGTAGAACATTTTACATTTTGCATAGAACATTTCTTGAACAATAATCGCTATAAAATAGAACCATGTAAATTACTCCTGGTGTGGGAAATTCACACACATCTAAACTGCAGTGTTATGGAAGAACCATTTCCTTCTTTTCACATCCAATATCCAACTAAAAAAAATGTGTTCATTTCAAAAAGAAAATTCATTTTCTTTTCTGACATAGCCTACTCCAGTTCTTGTTAAAACACACCAGACATGCAAATTCTGTGCATTTTGGGCACTTTTTGTGTAAAATCATATTTATTTTGTCCATCAAAAGTGTGCTTTCACTTTAATTGTGCATGAGTTGCAAAGCAAAAATAGACTCTGCGCTGAATCTCCCGCTTCACTGCTGATCATGCGCTGCTCCTGCTCCCGGTGTGAATGCACTTATCGATTAACATGCATGCGGAAAAAAATATGCGCTGCTCACGCTTGCTGTTTCCTACATGTGTGTTCCATGTGCACGTGTGATGCTGATGTTGCGCGATGTTAATCATGCGGCGCCAGAGTGCATTTGACCAGCATAAAATCGGCATACGTCAGACTGACCGGCTGAGCGCCGATCATGGCCAATCACATGTAAATCGACCAATTCCGGTCCCAGCCGATCAATCGGTGCATCTCTACTATATAGGGGACAGGGAACAATTCAGACAGTGTAAATATGCTTTCATTGGGCTGAATGAAGTCGGATTATATGATCGAGTCACCGCTGAACAGAAAACATATCAGATCCATTTGGATTCTGCACAGAATGCTATATTTTAAAGTGAATACTATATTTTAAAGTGATACTATATTTTAAAGTACTATATTTTAAAGGAGATTAGGAGGAGAAACTGTTAGAGAAACGGTTAACTGCGGCTTTACTGAGCTCAACTGCTCTGGCTGAGCTGTGATCTATACGAAATGCTTTTGACTGTTTTATAAAAAGGTGAGGAGCTGTTTCATATGCCCACCCTGTCCTCCTGTTTCAGTGGAAATTACGTCAACACATTGAATAATGCTGCGCATTTCAAGATTCTTTAGTGGGTCTTAAAAGGTCAGTCGAAAATAAGAAATCTGAAATTCAGACCAATTTGGATAATGCTGTTTATCTCAAAATGACAGATTTATCATAAAAACGTATCAGGCAAAGGCACTCGAGAGTTAAAGTAAATGTGTATAAAAAGACTTCGTTTTATTATGGCTTAGGCAATTAAAAACAGTTTTCAAATAACCGCACGCCGACGCATTGAGGCTAATGAGCCTTTATCAGAGTGTGTGTAACAAACACACTCACAGTCCTTTTAAGCGGCAATTAGTTAGTCATGTGACAATCACCAGATTACTTAATATAGAATAGCCACAATAGAGAAGAAATCGTTAGATAAATAGAGAAGACATATCTCACCAAAACATAATCAAACCTATGTTCAAAAAAAAGGATACAATATAACAATGCACTAAAGTGTAACAAATCAACATATCAATGAAATATACAAATCAGAACGAATAATATATTCTCAGTTCCAAACTTGGATTTAAAAAAAAGTACAACATCAAATAAGATATCAATGAAATGACCGATTTATAACTTTGGTCATTATATTAGCCCTTGCAAACCTTTAGCACTCAGTGTTTTAAGATTCAATTCACTAGCTGTTTTCTCAACAGTCCGGCCTCTGTAAAAGCGTAACAGTATCAGGTGGAGTGTGTGAAGCCGTTGAAGAACACACTTCCGCAGGCGATCAGCACATTCCCTGTTGCTAAAGCAAAAGGTTTGCTGTGCGCTGCAGTGCTGCTCGCTAGCGGCATATTTCACTCCATTTCTCTCTCTCTCTCTCTCTCTCTCTCTCTCTCTCTCTCTCTCTCTCTCTCTCTCTCTCTCTCTCTCTCTCTCTCTCTCTCTCGAGTGATATTACTTGTTCGGCTTCGCCCACTCTTCAGCCCACAGCACCTTGATTAAGTCTTGACAGCTTTCTGTTTCTCTCTCTCTCTCTCTCTCCTTCTTTTTTAACCACTACTCTTTCATACTTCATCCAGTATTTCTCTCGGGAAGAACCCAACTCTTCTTGATTTTGTTTTTTATTAAAGTTTAGTGAACATTGTGTCTGGAGGTAATTTTGAGATGTCGTGGTCCATCCGAATGAAGAGGACTGAATATATTTGTGATATAAAAAAATTAGCAGCAGCAATGCATTTTTATTTCGCCATGAAGTTTCCTGATCCGTTTTTTTTGTCTTGCAACTTGCAAGTATAAGAGTGTTAAGATGTAAAGGAGTCACTGGTAGAGGTAGTTGGAAAAGTTTGATTTTAATTGGCATTAATCAGTTCTGAAATCATTTCAGTTAATCGTTTTGAATCTCTGGTTCAACGATTCTCTTATCACTCTAAAATACACTTGCCACAGCTCGTATTATAATGTGTTAGAAACAAAACAAACACACACAAAAGCATATTTGAGATATTTTCCCCCTAATTAGATTATTTTTTTTAGCAAGTGACTGGCCCAGTCCCAATTCGCATACTATCCGTCCTAAATAGTATTCGAAAATATAATTAGTACTTCACAAATGGTAGTATGTTGAAATGAATGTTCCAAAGATACCCGGATGGTGTACTATATCCGGTCAGAATCCGAAGTGCGGATCGATGCGCACGCTAACGGCTAATATTGCCCACAACCCATCGCGCGTTGGACGAGGATTCGGTTAGAACTACAAACACGAGTGAAAAGTGTTAAAAAACTACAGACATGGAGGACGCGCGAGTACCGCGGTTATGTAGAGAGGTTTAGATAAAAGGGTTTGAGTGATTAATTATCAGTATCTAACCTGACGAAAATGTATTTACTCAACGTTGTCTACATTATATTGCATCTGCAGCAGCATTGTGAACTTTTGTAAAGATATGTTTAGCCATTACCTTTTAAATGCATCATTATATTCAAATTGCAAACACATGAGGAGAGTCTCTGCATGAAAGACCCACGACTGGCAGATGAACGTGCTCTCCGAAACGGTAGGAAATCAAATTAGATTGAATGGAGGATTTTAACTGCGACAAGATGATTGACAGGGGAGTTTACGGTGACAGGAACACGCAACAGAGCTGTCCGTTAAAGATGACGTGATAGTATGTCCCAAAGCTTGCCAACTCTTTTGCTACAAACTCAAAAGTATGTACTTTTTCTTCACAAAAAGAGTACATACCTTTAGGTCGTAGTATAAGTAGGCGAATTGGGACTGGGCCTCTGTCTTTATGACTGAGTCATTGAATCATCGACTCTCCCGATTCATTCAAAAATGCTAAATCATTCAGTCAAAAAACTACAGCGTCAGAAACGGATCAGCTGTGGCTTCGCTTGGAACTATTTCTGTTGGTGAAATAGAGCAAAAACAGTTAATATTTTGGGTCTAAAATTTGCAACTATGCATTTTTATTTGGCCATTACGTTTCCCGATCCTTTACCCGAGTGTTAAGTTAGAGCGCGTCAATGAATTGATTTCACTTTCTGGTTCAAAAATTCACTCATCAGTCTAGAATACATTTGCCATGTATTTTTCATGTATTAAATTGTGTTTGCTACAAAACACATACATATGACTTTTGTTTAAGAAGGGTTTCTTTATCTACTGCTTATTGGGACGCACAAGACTTTTCTTTGTGCTCTTGTTAAATTGTGCACTTCCTCCTCGGTGTGAACATTAATGATTAATCAGAGAGAGGACGTTCCCACCTGAACTCTGCTTTTGCTGGTGACAGATGAGAACTGTTGGCTGTAATGGTCAAGAACGCACCCTCCATGTTCAAAGGCACAAGCGTTGCTCTTTAGAAAGCTGCTATTAATGTGAGATAATGGTGTCTGCTAGAAGTGGTACATGCGAGCAGTTTAACTAGATCTTCATCCCCATTTAACTGTCCGTTCACTGCAGGTTCTCGGAACAGCTGTATTTTACAAGCAACATATTTTAATCCAAATATATTGAAATTGGAAATGCGTAATATTTTGGTGAATATATGTAGTGCTCATATTTAGTTGCTTTTTTTTTTGGTATGTTCAATTAGGATGATGCTGGTGTGTGCATGTATGTATGTATATATATATATATATATTTATACAAATGACTGACAATTTCGGTCATATATATTTATATATATATATATTTATTTTTACAAATGTCACTTTAAAGTTTGATTTAGGATGGTATTCTTTTTTTCCAGTTGATTTATATTTTGCAGACAAACATATTTTCAAAGTGGTCACATTTATTTGTCTGATTTGGACAATCAATCTATGAAACTTTTCAAAAGCCCTTAGTTTTCCATCTTCACTACTGTAAATTTAAACCATTTAATGCTTTAGATTTTTTTCCCCCCAGTATACCTGATTGAAATCTCAAATCCACTGGAAGCCTTTGTTGGGATTTTTCACGGTTTGAGGTGTCCTTCAGACTCTGAGATTGGCCGATCCTCCTGCGTGTGGTGGACATGTGACGGGTTTAATCCGAGCCGCAGGTCTGGAACAGTCTCAGCTGTGTAGGAGTGTGTGAGTGTCTCCCAGCAGCTGGTGTGGGCCGGATCTCTGCTGAGAAATTGAAGATTTCACCTGCCCTCTGTAGCAGCTGTGCCCGTGTCTGAACCGTGTCAGAGCCGTGCCCGGGCATCGCGCCCGCAGGTCTCTCAGTTCTGCAAATGTGCTTACACCGTATTAAAGGCAATCACGGGAAAAATGAAAACAAATGTTACACGAGGAATCAGACAGGTTGCGTTTGCTCTGCGGTTTAACCGTTATTGCAGTTTGTTTACTGGTTTGACTGATGGAAATTTTCCATTTCATTTTCTGCACCATCAGAAAATGGTGCAAATATGTCGTTCTGTCCTCCATCCATCCATTGATCATTCTGTCTATCTATCTTTCCATCTGTTATCTATCTATCTATCTATCGATCTATCGGTCTATCTGTCTATCTATCTATCTGTCATCTATCATTCTATCTATCATTATATCTATTGTTTTATTTGTATTTTTGTAGAATGTGTGCATTAGCTAAAAACTTTTTTTTTTGGTGTAGGATTTAAGCCAAAGCAGCATTTCTAACATTGTTGTCAGGTGTTATTGGTAATTTGCTATAGTTTCAGCTAATGACCTGTTTCCCAGATAGAAAACAGCTTCTATGCACGAAACCAGGTTTATCTGCTGTGTTTTACTGCAGAAACTCTGAAATGAAAACGCCTACAGAAGCCTCGACGCACTTCAAGGCCACGTTTGAGTCACAGGGAGTGTGTCATTGTGTTGGCCGCGTGACCTTGCTTGTGTGTACTGGTATCAGTGGGAAGCTTCTCTGCAGTGGGATGAAGTTTCCAGCATCTCACAGCTCATAATGGATAATCCTCTCAAATCATCCGGCATGCAGGCTCCTCAATCCTCCCTCTGTGTTTTTCAAGCCACTTTCTCCAGCCCTCGGGCTTCTGTTTTAATGTGCCACTTTGCTGCTTTTTTTTCTTATTGATTTATTTATTTATTTAGTGTTGGTTTTGATCCTCTGTCCCAGGGCTTGAGCAGGGCTTAGAAATTAATCCGAGAGCATGTCTACCTTTACACGCTTGCCGCTTGTGGTGCACACTTCTCAAAAACCCTCTGTTGAAGGTCGGCATGAAATCAAAATGGACCCAATTTCCTTTCTTGATGCACTCTTCTGGTCTTATTGTGAACGATTTATCAATGCTGGTTATTTTAAAGATAGGCGTTCCTATAGCGAAAATTGTAGAGGTTGTCGTCTAGGTCATTGGTTTGATTCTCAGCAAATACAAGAACTTACAAAATCTAAACTGTACCTTCAATGCAATGTAAGTTGCTTTAGATAAAAGCATCTGGCAAATGCAAAAACGTAAATGCTAATGCAAAAGTGCCATGATAAATAATCTTTAAACCGCGCCCATTATGCTTTATTATGCTTTATTATGCTAACATTTTCAAGTTTCTTTAGTGTGTAATGTTTAGGGCTACCTCCGCTGAGTTTCGTTCATTTTTGTGACTTGCTTCAGTTCTTGAAAACCAAGACGTCAGAAAGTGCTGCTTGTTTGTGTTCTTTATTTTACAAATGCAAAACGTTTTGTTAATGTGAGTTTACACAAATTAAAATAGTTTTGAATGAGGTATTACTCTTATCTGTATGACTAAAATGGAGTATTTTAAGTTGTTTGCACGGTTATCAGAAAGAAATGCTAGTGATCGTGCCGGCGCCTTCATGTCATGCAGTAAACGGAAACACACTAATACTTTAGCTTCCTCACTCTGCATAAACACTTATAATAGTGCACATTTATCTAGGTTAATGTTAGCCTGTTCCCACCAGACTCTCGTACATTTCATTTGTACGTAGCGTCTGGCACCGCTCCATTGACAAGCGTTAACTTCCTTGTAGGCGGGTACTCTATTGAAGTCTAAAACTATTGGATCTGCCCAGATTCACTCTGGATCTGCCATAACCAATCGCTAACGTCTGGTCATGACGTATGTCATGTTGAACCCCGTGGGGAGGAGGGCCACAACATCATGGCCACCAACAAAACTAAGCAAAGATTGTTCTCGCTCCGGCTTTAACTTCTTAATATTCGGCAGCGTTGCCACAATGGACCGAATGGCTTCGCTCGCATCTTTCCCCGCTGCCATTTCTGAACTATAACTCAAAATAACGCACAACATCAACGTCATCGTTCTCAGCCACTCCCTCTATTCACTGATTGTCCCGGTAAAAAATTGATCGAAGAAAAAAACCAAAGACTGCAGCACAATCCCAGACGTAGTACTGAAGGAAAATGTAAATTGAGCGGAAGTACTGAGGAGGGCGGAGCCAGGATAGGTTAATGTTAGAGAGAGAGGCAAAGTTGCTACTATTTGCATGTTTCAAATGATAAGCCATATTTGTGGTATCCAATTTTGGAATCGAATACTTGAGGTCAGGAATTGGATACTTTTATAACATTTAAATTTCGATTCCTCTTATAAATTCCTTTGTGAGCATTTTAATATGACTTTAAACCATTCAAGCTTGAGACGACTCCAAAAAGTGATTTTAAACCATTCAAGCGCGACAGGACTGAAGGCCTGCGTAACTATATTGTGCAACTCTTAAAGTGACAGCAGCCTAATATTCCTTCTGCCGTCTCTATAATAGCACTAATAAAACAACAAAAGGCAAATAAACTATATTTGTAATGTATTTTATTCATAAAGTGCAGTGTTATTTTACATTTCTTTACAGTTTCTGTACCTGAATTACTGAAAATCTTAAAGCACTGTTTATTTCAATAGTTTCTTTGTTCAGTTGTATCTATTTGTTGCGATAGCTAATTTTTTTATTTGTTGTTTTTTAACTACTGAGTTTTTACTTGTCTTTAATAATGCTTGAAATTCATATTAGTTATTATAGGCTTATAGTTTTTTTTTTTTACCTTATTGGAATAGAAATTAGAAATAGATAAGAATCGTAATCGATAAGCGGAACTGTTAAAATTCAAATGATACTCAACCCTAATTGTAGTATTGAGTTTTCTTCCGGGAACGAACACGTCACAAATATTCCTCATTTAAATAATTCCTACGCAGAATAAAGGGGCGGGGCCTGGTTAAGTTCGTTAGTTAGTTAGTAGTGTTGAAACTAGCGGTTATGGAAAGGGGCGGTTGACCAATCATAACACACTAATCCAGCTGACCAATCAGAGCACAGTGTGCTTTTCAGAAGGAGTGGCTTCATAAAGACAGGAACTAAACAGAGTGTTACTGACAGACTGGGAAGAGAGGAGCTGCAACAATGGAGAATAAGAAGAAAATAATGAACAATCAAGCAGGAAAACCTGTTCTAGTAGAGCCAAAAAACATCTAGATATAGATACTTTTTAAAGAAATTGTTGTCTGACAAATGAAAATTAACACTTTTTTTTTTTACTTGCCCTCATTTAGTTGCTTACCTGTACGTTCTTATTTTTTGTGTTGAAGTAACAGTGACAGAACAGAAACAACAGACTGCAATTCAAGTCGTTTTTCATTGACCGCGTTGAATGATGATGTCAAACGTGGCTTTTTTGCGTCTAAATACAGATACTGATGCCATTTCAGAGCTTTAGTGGAGGAGAACAATGAGGTCTCTTAAGCTCAGTCGAGGAGTGTTGTAAGTGTCCACACTGCGCTCATAAAAGTCTCCGTCTAAGCATATGTTGCCTTTATCGTAACGTCTGACGCCCTATGATTTCTTGGGCACCGTTCCAGCTCTCTGCAGGTTAGTAGAAACCGGAGTGTCCCGAAATAGCCAGACCTCAATCAAAACGGCAGATTTGATCAGACTGAGGGACACGCTCTCAAAGGCACATATCAAACGGCCACAGATCTTAAAGCTATTTGCCCGTTTAAGAACGGTACTTCTTAAATCCCGGTACCTCAAACCCAGAACTGCAGACTTTAGCTTTTTCCTAAAGCCTAGTCTTTTTTCCCTCCATGGCTCATGCATGATGAAGGAGGTCTGAAAATAAACTGTGGTGGGCTGTCAAGTGTTGTGTGACAAATTTTTTAAAAATACTTTCAAGGATACAAATTCTAGCTTTGATTTTTTTGGGATTAAAGTATGCAGCCTCTCCTTTGAGACGGCGTTAGCGAGGGTTTCTTGGCAGGGATAGTTGGTGTACATGAAATTCATCCAAATTACTAAACATCCTGTTTCTTTTTGCCTCTCGTTTTTTCAGAATATGCAGAAAATATTGGCGACGGCAAGAGCGAGGAGTTTAAGGAAAGTGAGCAGAAGAGGATCATGGAACTACTTGAGACCTTCTAAAAATCCGGCTGGAGCTTGATGTGTTTTTTGTAGCATTTTTACGTGTTATAGTGGATGACTTTGTGATGAACGTGGATTTTGACTTTCATCGTCAACCTGTCCTGACTTCTTTAAAGAAGCTAAGAAGGAAAAATCTGGTGTTTAACCATTTGCGTGGCTGATTGTATCCCGACAGAATGGATATTGCTATTGTATCTGTTCATATCTGACACATTTTGTTTGTTTATAGTTGTTGTTTTTTTTAAGGATGGATATTTTGTGTCAGAACAACTTAAATTTTCTTGTAATAAAAGTTTGTGCTTTGGTTTCTTGGTGCTGTTTCCTTTACAAGATTTCATACATCACCTTCCACTAGACTTAATGTCTCATTGGACCAATTCAGGCAGGGAAAAACTCATGTGCTGAAACATCATTTAGGAAAATGTCCTGTTTATGACTCTTTTCTCCACTCCAGCGCTCCTGCGGTAAGCTGATTAAGCGAAGAATTCTATCTTTTCAGTCTTTTGTTCATTTTTTGATCATTTAGGTCTCTTTATATGGATCTAGGGGCCAAAATAAACTTTCTAAACCTGCCAAAGGATGGTGGATTTTACTGGCCATGAAACTGTATGTGGCTTTTTTTTTGTCAAAGATTTATTTTTTTATTTTTTTTTCTCGTTATATCGGCATTTTCAAATTTTCTTTATTCTCTTATTTTAGTTTCAGTGGGGAATGTCTCACCACACAGAGTTCTGGATTTCCCAAAAAAATAATATTTGGCTTCTTAATAGCTTAGCCAATCTTCTGAAGGTACATTTCAGGGTTCCCACATTTTTCTATGATGTTTGCAATTGGTTGTGATTTACTGGATAAAGCATTTAAATTAGGGATGCATGATATATCGGCATCGGACGATATATGTTCATTTTTAATGTTATTGTTATCGACCCGATAAGAAAATTTGGCCGATATATTAAAGCCCACAAGTATGATGTTTTTGAATTGCTTGAAATATGATTTGAATCACTTCAAAAAAGTAAAAACAGTAAAGTGCAACGTGCAGCGCAGGTCTGTCATATAGGCCACATAAAATTATAATGATAACATTATATTTATGTGCTTAGGACATGGCTGTTAATAGTGAGTCTTTTGTCTTTGTAATCAGGCTCTCAAAAATCATAGACAAATTGGGATTTAGATTTATCGGCCAATGTATCGGTTTTCACCTTTCAAATATAAAGAATTATCGGTTATAGTACTGGCCAACTTTTTTTATATCGGTGCATCCCTAATTTAAATTATATTCGATTCTGAATGATTTGCTACTGAATCTCTAAACAATTTGTTTCGTTTGTTGTTTACACAATAATAATTTTTATAATAAGTGTATTACTTGGTGATTTGGTAAGTTTTAATTTTCCTAATATTCTCAGATTTTTCATGACTGTGGGAACCCTGAAATGTTGTTAAAAGATGTGTAACACAGTATATAAAATTGCTAGCGCCATGCTTCACTGTTTGAGCTATAGGAATATTTAATATATTTAAATGTGTATGGCACAAACCATTGCACATATATATATATAATGTTTATGTTGCAGTTGTTAAGTATTAATTTCCGTCCCCTAGATTTGATCTTTCTTTCCATTAGAGGAATCGGCTGCTGTGATTCTAATGGCCATTAATTCGATGTTTGTCCAGTGGCGATGAGCCAGAGATTCAAAATCCCTTGCTAATAGCAGGCTTGCTGAGCTAGCGTGAAGATGCTACAACTCTCTCTCATTTTCTAACCTCTTTCACATCCTCTTGTTAATTTACAATCCCTGCCTCACTCTCTCTCCCGCGGGGGTTAGTGTATGTATCGCCCCGGCCAGTGAAACGTTCTGCCGTATAGAGACAGTTTGCTTACTAAGCTCTCCTTCGGTACGGACAGTCTTCAACTGAAGGTTGAGAATGATTGTTAAAGCTCTAAAGCCAAATTGAATCAATCCAGAGGAGTTCTTCGACGGGGCGAACGGGGGGCCATTACGTTGGATTTATACTCACTGGAGGGCCACTGCTTTAACACAGACATTATGAAGGGAAATTATTATTGTAGTAACAAAAACATCTCGTGTGGCTCCGGGGCCTTGATGAATCGGCTTCGTTTGACGTGTTGAGGAAGACGGCGCTGCATTTCTCCAGCTAATTAAGTGCCTTAGTCTCATTACAGCTGCACTTTATCAGACATCGACAGCTCGAGGCCCCTGTGGCCATCGCTCGCCGTACACCGGCTTCCAAGCGCTCCTGCAGTCAAAACAAAACTTATTCAGACAACAGATATCATTTTTGATATCTTTATGGGTTCAGGAGACTATGTGAGGAGAGCAAAATAAAGTAAACTGTGACATACCCAAAAATTCTTCATACAGTGACTAGCAGTAAAATTTATACAAATTTGGGACCAATAATTATTCAAACACTTTGACCTGACCATGGTTTTCTTAAGTGTTTTTTCTTTAATTGCTAATGCGACCTTTTTACACCACAGACTGAACAAAATGAAGCATTGCTTGGTAATTGGTTGAGCTAAAATTGGTATTATCTAATTGTGTAGTTAAATTTAACAGATATTCAACATAATTCATTTGTGAGACAGTCTAGCAGGAGGATGAACAAAACCAGTGAAATATCAACTGATTTCATAACTCATATTTTATTACCATTTTCTAAACTATAAGCGAATAAACTGTGATAATGTGAGAAATGTTGAAAGTGTCTGAATACATTTTGGTTTGACTGTACATACACCAGTTGAACCAGTCTAAGGCCTTTGTTTTGTCCCATTGTCGTTTTCCGTGATAAGTCTCTGTCCCTTAGCCCCGGGACAAGTGCACAAGAGTCATTATCTCTCCGACTCTTTCTCCGCACGTTCTCTTTTGTTTATCCATCGGCCTTGTCCTCGGAGGAGCTCCACTTTTCCCCGCTGATGCTTCTGGCATATTAAATATTCTCTGGCTGTCCTTTCCGTGCTTCTATTGGCGCAGCACAGCTTTATTTGTGAGATCTCTGTATTTCCCGGCGTCTCTGGAGGTCAGTGATTTCCCGCTAGTTCTCGTTGTTACCAGGGAGATGGTTTTCAGAGAGAGGGAGGCGTAAATACTGTAGAGGAATCCCGACAATTGGAGGAGGTGATGTGCGACAGTTACCCATCTGTTGAATTGTACATCATGATGAATAGTGTGTGCTGAGAACATTATTGATGCCTCTCTGCCAACGCATCTAACTTGCAATGCAAATGAGCGGTAAGTAGAGAACAGGGCGAGCGCCTGGCGCGCTTCAAGGACACGCTCATTACCGTAGCCAAGCTTGTCGCTAGCAAATGCCAATCACTTTCGTCTGGTTGGTTTGCCGAGGCCGCAACGACTCACGCAGAGCAACATCTGCTTCCACCCTCCCTTCCTCTGAAATCACCCATATAAAACTCGGGATCGTTATTTGCATTTTGAACTGACGGGAAGGGCAGGTATCCCAGCACGCATCTCTTATCAGTGATTATGACACTGGCGCGCTAACGGTGATTCAACAGCAATTTCACAGCCCAGAGAGCTCGGAATAATTGTCTTTTTCTGAGTGATTGAGTTGAGCTCGTTGAGCGCTGATTTTCACCTCTTTGCATCGGCTAAATTGATACAAACCTGTGGCGGGAATGTTCTTTTAGTTCCACTTTATATTCCCGCTATTGTGCAGGTCACAGGGAAAGGTTGAATTGAGTTAGTAAGAAGTTAAGTAGGTCAGTAAGAAGTTGAATAGTAACATTCCCTGAGTATCTAAAAAAACATGTAAAATTATTTTTATCTTGACAAAAAGTAGCCTTGTGGTGTCAAGTTGCTTCCTATATAGTAGCCTATTGTTTACTCTTACCTTATTCATAGGCTATACAGCTGTACTTTCAGATAATTTATCTGAAAGTACAGCTGTATAGCCTATGAATATGTTTTTTCTTTAATTGCTAATGCAACCTTTTTACACCACAGACTGAACAACATGAAGCATTGCTTGGTAATTGGTTGAGCTAAACTGGTATTATCTAATTGTGTAGTTAAATTTAACAGATACTCAACATAATTCATTTGTGAGACAGTCTAACAGAAGGATGAACAAAACCAGTGAAATATCAACTGGTTTCATAACTCATAACATGACATTATCTAAAAATAAAATAAAAATGATATATATAGCCTATATATATATATATATATATATATATATTAGATAATGTCATACTACTCAATGTCAAACTACTCTTCTGGGTTTAAATGTCATGAATGCATTTTGTTTTTCTGTGCATTTTTACTTGAGGAAATGTTTGGTATACAACCAAATATTCTGTAAGTCTTATATTTGTATTAATTATATAGCTTAAACAGCCTTTACATCATTGACTATGTTCAGAATAGCATATAGGCTACTAGTACTTTTTCAATACATTATATTATGATGCATTTTCTGCTTGGTATCCAAAGCACACCGTGATGCGCTTTACTTCACCTTCCACTTTCAGCCTGGTGAAAGGCCTAGTAGAGTTAATGTTTTTTTCATTATTCAATTACTCATTCAATCAGTAATATGATAACTCTTTTTGCATTTACCATGCAGTGGATATACAGTCAAACAAAATGTATTCAGACACATTGTTATCCTAACTTACATAAATGAACTGTCCTGCACCCACTAGTAAAACAATATTAAAGATGTCTGAATAATTTTTGGTTTGACTATGAGTTATACCAATTTAATGATTGTGATTTGTAGATGTATAAAGATATAGCCTACTGAACAATTGCAGAATTTAAATTGATGGTACATTCACAAAAATAATTTACTCATCCTTATGTCGTTTCAAATCTGTATTTCTTTCCTCTGCAAAAACATTGAGAGAGATTGTCGTCTTTTGTGAGGAACGAAGAAAGTAGCTAAGTCATACAGCTTGGAACAACATAAAGTTAGTTACTGATTTTCATTTTTAGGTGAACTATCCCTTTTATCGGACTAATCACTTCTGTTAATCAGCCAGTCAGTAACAGTTCCTTCCTCTATACATCATGAGGTAATGCAACAACAACAGGCTTGTTGAACAACACTTGTTTGAGATGTTTATCACTCCATATTAGGCTACATATTATTTAACAATTTGTTTATAAAATAGAAGGCAGCAGTATTCAGTAATAGTATAATGTGGATAGCCTTAGCAGCAGTTGTGCTCCGTTCAAGATACTGAAAAAAATGCTCATTAATCTAATTTTGCTGCCATTAATAGGCCTATCCTATTTGTTCATGACTAAAATGAAGCTCTCTACATTTAAAAAATAATTTAAAGGTAGGCTAGGCCTATCTTTTTTACCCTTTTCCATTTTCAAATGGAATTTTACCGCCACCAGCAATGACCGTTGATTTTTGACCGTTTGCGCGGCGCTTGACTGTAATAATTCTCTTCTTAATATTATTCCGCATGATTGAAATTGCCTAATGACAGCCGCCGCACTCCCGCTCCTGGTGCTGCATCCCTCCGCGGCGTGGGTTAGATCCGGGGAGTTTCTCTTCGCGAGGAGAATCAAATCGCATCAGTGGGCGACTGCTAACACACACAGCCTCCTCTCATCCTCTCCTACCGCTGCCACCAGGGACAAAAACCACCAGTAAACACTCACCACACCTGGATCTATCTCTCAAAGCCGTATATTTTCACCTGATGTGAGAGAGTGTTTTACAGGGAGCAGTGATGGGCGCGTTTGGAGTGATTCTGAGGAGTTTACATTGTATGGGACTCTATATCCAACTTAGTGCCAGTCTCAGACAAGCTGGAAGCGACGACGTGGAGAACCACATCTCCAGTAACGGTAAGATTTGTGGGATCGATCCGGTTTTATACTCGAAGATTCACGGGTATGAGGTTCGTAACGGCTGTAATTTGAAGCCGAAACGCGCGCAAACGGACAATGATGGAGATGCGCAGAGCAGTTCATCTCATATACAGACCAGACCACACACAACTGCACTGTGGTTATTGACAGGTGGTACCATGGTATTTGATTGGGATATCATGGTATTGGATAATTATCTTATATACCATGGTACTTTAAGGTACAACTTCAACGAATATCGTGCTATTGCCATCATTGGTTGCCTATTAGGTGGTAATTGCTTGGTAGGCTACTGTGTAACATATTCATATAGGCTATAAGGTCCTTTAAGGTATTTCAAACAATAGGCTACCATTATATATTGGACTAATCTAAAATGTGGTAGCCTATTATCATAGTTAAAACATGATATTTCCATTCTGTGGCTTTTTAACCAAAGTCCCGTGGCTGTTCTGTTTCACTAATGGTGTTAAATGTTGATCTATCCTGTGTTACTGAATGGTTACTGTATTTATATCCAAAATACCATGATATAGGCTAAGCTTTATGGTAATGTCCAGAAATATAATTCTGCGGCTTTTGAGCCTTATAAGAAAGTAGCTATGGGTCAACGATGATAATCTAACAGTGTTTTGAAGGCAATTTATTGATTATCGTAGTGGCGGCAATATTATATTGATAGTCTCCAAAACACGGAATTGCAATGGTTAAAATAAGATTTTTACATTCTATAACTTTTATTTAGATAAAAAGGACTATGGTACTTCAACATGAACTATACTGAATTATTGCCATATTCATGGTGTTTATTTGGTTTTAGGTGTTTTAAAAAATACCAATGTATTGATATAGTGTCTGCAAAAACATGGTTGAAATTTGGTGGTGATTTTTAACCTTGATGGTATTAGATGTTGGTTAATAATTATCATATTCATAGCTTCATATTGTTATTTCACTTATTTTATGGGTTATACCATGGAATTGCTTTGCATTGCTTTCATAGTGAACTTAAAATGTCTTCCTTTTTAGCCAAATTAAGTTGCATGTGATTTAAAAACTAGGCCTATTTCTTATTTGCATCAGAAAAAGAACTAGAAAAAAATCATTATGTGCATTTCTAGATTCACATTTGTTGTTCTAGCCAAATTGAACATTCTTCAAAATGATATTATTCTGCATTGGGAAATGGAACGGATATTTCATAAATGTTTCATAAAAAGTTGTTTTTCAATTGCACGAACAATAGATGAATAATGCAATGAATAAAGCAGTGCTGATGAACCCAGGCATGCATCATGCTGATGAAAGAGTTCACACGCTGAATTGTGGGTCGCTCACCATGAAATTAAAGGGCAGAATGTGATCAGAGCTGATATTCATGAGGAATATTAAGAGGGCCAATAATAAGATCGGGAAACGGATCTGAATGTGTACCGATGACATGGAGACCTGGACTTTTGTATGATCTTAGGATGGGTTTATAGTGGACGATCGGCAAGATCAGACTGCACTGGAATAAAACTAAGACGGTTTCCTTCAAATAGTTTTATGGAAAGATCAGGATAATTATTTGTTGATTCACCCAAGTGTTCATCAGTAGATATGAATTTAGGCCCATTAAGTCCTATGGTTTTCTACTCATGAAGGCTTGTTTGTCTTGAAAATAGCCATAATGCAAAACAATAGACTCCATTTTCTTAATGCAAAATAAAACTGCATTGTTTTCCCTTCTGACTGGCCATGTTTTGGTGAGATTCACCCAATTAGGTCGACCTGATTGTGCTATTGTTCATTTTTCATCTAAAACAGAGCTGGTTCCAGCGTCCCTGGAGTGATGGACAGCTTAACGTGCTTGTGTACAATACCTGTGCGTTAGTTTCCCTGCCGCTGGGAATGCCGTGGCCTGCGGTAACGAGGCTTAATTAATGTCAACAACAACTTAAAACCTCTGTTTTCCTCTGACCTCACAGTAATGAAACAAAGAGCGCAGACCTCGCCGCAGAGCAGCACACATCAGGTGAATAGCAATAGCGGAAAGAGGAATCTCATTTTCTATACCAGTAGAGTTATAATTCTCACACGTGTACACACACACACACACACACACACACACACACACACACACACACACACACACACACACACACACACACACACACACACACACACACACACACACACAGTGTTTCTAAACATCCAGTTGTCTTCGACTGTTATGTCTGTGCTGCTTGTCTTCAAGATGTGCTAGTCAACATGAAATCAATATTCATTATTCACTTGTGTAAAATACACTCCTGGTCTTATAAAAATCAAGTGCCATTCTTTCCTTTTTTTCTAAATCCTCGTTGACTGTCTTTTTTTGGATTGTGAATGTGGTTTCATGTTGATTTTAAACATTCATTTTTCAAAGTTTGATTGGTGTATCTTAAGATCCTTAAAAAATTCATCAGAAAAGTTTTTAAGTACTTTATTTATTTATTTTTTGTTCTTTTAAATTTTTTTCATTGATTGGCGAATAAGATTCTGCGGATCGGTGAATCATAAGATCAAGATCCCTTTAAAAAACAAAAAAAAAACATTGTGGTTTTCCAGACTGTAAGCATTTATCTTTCAAAAGGACTGAGCTGTGAATCACACAATCCTCAAAAACTAATAAATTCTTCAGAATATTTATTTTGTCATTTATTTGAATTTATATTACATTATTTATTAAATTATAGTTTTTTGTGGTTTTCCAGACTTTACGAATTTATCTTTCAAAAGGGTTGATCTGTGAATCATACAATCCTCAAAAACTAATAAATTCTTCGGAACATTTATTTATTTTACATTATTTATTTTTATTAATTATCTTTTTGTTTATTTTTATATTTTGTGGTTTTCCAGCATTGATCTTTCAAAGGTTTTGATTTGTGAATAATAAATTCTTCAGAATATTTTATTTTCTTTTGTTGAGTTTTTTTAAAACATTTTTTATGCTTATTTTTAATTTTTATTTGTATTAACAAATCAATTCTGTTTAGAATATTATTTTTTCTTTTATTTAATTGAATTTATTTTACATTATTTATTGATTATCTCTATGTTTATTTTTTGTGGTTTTCCAGACTTTAAGCATTGATCTTGAATATTTATGTATTTATTTATGTTAACTTATTTTATATTTGTTTATTTATTTATACATTTTTGGTGGTGGTTTTGCAGGTGGTTTCTCAAAGAGTTTGATTGGTGAATCATAAGATCCTCAAAAAAGGATTTGTTAATTAATAATTTTTTTGTACTTTTTCCAGTCTGGTAGATAATGCATGTTTAGATGTGGACTGAGGTGTGTATTCTGTGGGAATCTCTCTGGACTGTCATTTCTTCAGCTCTAGGCTGGTCAGGGATCAGTATTGTGTCTTTGGTACCTGTCGTATTCATCTCAGCTCCTCTGATTCTCCGTGGAGCGTTGTGTTTCTCCTCTCAGTGTGTGTCCGGGTGAAGCGCTTGATCGTGATGTGCTACAGAAGATCAAGGACCAGCGAGGATGGAGAAAGTCATTTTGTTAAAAGCTGTGGGACCGTTGGAGATTGTCTTCTCATAGATGCTTAAAGGCAGAGTAGGCAGTGTTTTTCATTAACACTTTTTTGTTACACTGTTTGAAACTCTCTTCAAATCAATAATAGAAGTGGTCTAAACATTAAAAAAGGCACATATATTTTTCCATGAGAGTCTCCGGTCCAAAAAACGTGCGTCCAATCATTGCATTCGGCCTGTGACGTTCATCTCGGAGCTGTTCACGTCCTCAGACTCTGTATTATGCTTTTCTATGGTCAAATCAATTACCTTTTATTTATGTAGTGCTTTATACAATGCAGATTTACAGTAATAACAGGAAAATGATTCAATGATGTAAACAGTTTATTTCAGCTGTGCAGCTGACAGTATTTCAACACTATCAACAGTGAAATGAATCTGCAGCAGTCAGGTGATACAGGTCAGAGCTCTTTAAGTTTGTGTTATTATTATTGTAAAGTTATGTGGTTTGAGATATGAGGTAATTTAACGCCGCCTCTGCTGTGTGTGTGTGTGTGTGTTCGTGTTTTTTGAAGGGGACGCTCTGAAGGGACGGTGGGATCTTATGCTTTCAAAGCCGGTTCGCTATGATATATCCTACACTACCTTTAAGTTTGTGTTACTGTCGCTCAGTTGAAAGTTGCTATCATGAGATTATTATTCTGTTTGTGTAACTGAAATCTAATGAGAAAAAAAAAAATGTCTGGGCCATATTTCACACCAACATGAGGAGAAAACCATATATATGCATAAAAATGAAGCCTTTTTTTTTCAACTATTAATATCTTTTTTTTCATTCTTTTTATGATTTTTTTTTTTTTTAAAACAATTGGATCATGCTGTCTGGGAAAAAATATTTTTTTATTTATATCATTATTATTTTTTAAAACAAAATCAGCATGGATTAAGTTAAGTGCAGCAAATACTATACTAATGTGTACTTGCAAACGTGCTTTACAAATATAAATGAGAGTTTGTGAAGGGTGTGGAAAAATCTTTATAATATATATATATATTTTTTTTTTTTTTTTTGAAAAGAATGAAATATGACCCTGAGTTCTTGACACTTTTTATGAGATTTACCCTTAATTTTAAACTTTGTGTAGTATTGTGTGTCAGATGTAGTCTTTTACGTCACAATTGTTTATATATATAT
>NW_027509205.1:21017500-21037500 GCF_051911475.1 Siphateles boraxobius | reverse complement strand
CAGGCGAGCACCCTCCAGCCAGTGTCGCCACTCTAGTGCTGCCTTCATGGCCAGAAGTTCCCTGTCGCCCACGTCGTAGTTTCGTTCAGCTGAGGAGAGCTTACGGGAATAAAAGGCACAGGGAAACATTTTAGCTGGGACTCCATGCCGCTGAGACAGAATGGCACCGATGCCCGTGCTGGAGGCGTCCACTTCCACAAAGAACTCACGCTCGGAATCAGGATGGTGAAGGATGGGAGCGGTGGTGAATTTCTCCTTTAGCTGGTTGAAGGCAGATAAACTCTTGGGTGACCACCTCAACAGATGTCCCCCTCCTCTTAGGAGAGATGTGAGTGGAGCTGCGGTGATGCTGAAATCTCGGATGAACCGTCTGTAAAAATTACAAAGCCAAGAAAACGTTGCATCTCTTTAACGGTGGTGGGTTGTGGCCAGTTAACTACGGATCGGACCTTGCTGTCATCCATGGTAACTCTCCGCACTGATGATGTACCCCAGAAAGGTGATCTGCGTTTGATGAAATTCACATTTTTGCACCTTGGCATACAGACGGTTCTTGATGAGGCGTTGGAGAACTGCTCGCACATCCCGAACATGAGATTCTAGAGTGTCTGAGAAGATCAAGATGTCATCGATGTATACAATTACCTTCTGGTTGAGCATGTCGCGAAAAATCTCATTTACAAAGGCCTGGAACACTGACGGACTGTTGGAAAGGCCGAACGGCATGACCCGGTATTCATAGTGCCCTGTTGTTGTCGAGAAAGCGGTTTTCCACTCATCACCTCTTCTTATACGAATCAGATTGTATGCATTGCGCAAATCTAGTTGTGAAGAATTTGGCGGTGCGGAGTTGTTCCAGGGCGGCCGGGACCAGGGGTAGGGGATAGCGAAACTTGACCGTGATTTCGTTGAGGCCGCGATAATCTATGCAGGGTCGAAGCCCTCCATCCTTCTTCTTCACGAAAAAGAAACCGGCCGAAGCAGGAGAAGTGGAAGTAGTGATAAAGCCCTTGGCGAGCTGCTCATCAATATAAGATCTCATGGCGTCGGACTCTGGCTGAGATAAAGGGTATACTCTTCCCCGCGGGAGGGTGGCACCTGGGATTAAATCAATGGCGCAGTCACTGGATCTGTGAGGAGGTAGTTGAGATGCCTTGTCCTCGCTGAAAGCTAGGGAGAGATCATAATACTCAGCGGGTACCCCTTGGAGATCAGGATTTTCAGAATGGGAGCTCAGCGGAGTCTTACTGATGGGAGTGTTAAGGCATCTCTTCAGACAGGCATCGGACCACTGGGTAATCTGCTTGTCGGACCACGAGATGGACGGGTTGTGTTGTTCTAACCAAGGAAGGCCCAGTATGAGGGGATGGTGAGGTGAGTCAATGGTGAAGAAGTGAATGTTCTCAGTGTGCTGTGCGTCCGTGATCAACGTGATTTCTTGAGTGGTGAACTGAACCTTGCCAGAACCTAAGGGGCGTCCGTCTATCGCCGCCACTGCCACCCGAGAGTCACATGGAACGAGAGAGAGGGAGTTAGATTTAGCAAAGCTCAAATCAATAAAATTCCCTGCAGCTCCTGAATCAATTAAAGCACACGTTTCAATGAACTTGTCGTCAAAGTGAAGAGTGACGGCTAATACAAGAGACTTAGAGATATGAGAACTAAAACTCACCGCAGTGGGGTCCCGGTCGGTGGGTCGGTTGGGGCAGGTCGCCCTCCTGTGGCCGGACTGGGCACAGTACAGACATAGAAGATTACGCATTCGTCTCTCTCTCTCCTCGGGGGTGAGACGAGTGAAACCGATCTGCATAGGTTCAGATTCCGGACCCGCGGAGGGATATTCAGTTACTCGGTGCTTAAGGGGTGTTCGTCGGGCTCGAATTAAATTATCCAGGCGAATGGTTAACTCCATCAACTGACTGAGGGTTCTGTCCTCATCCCGGCATGCCAGTTCTCCTTGCAGATCAGGGTTGAGACCTTTACGGTACAGTAATTTCAAAGGATCGTGGCCCCAGCTTGTTTGCGCGGCGAGAGTGCGGAAGGTCATAGTGTAATCCGCCGCGGATGATCCTCCCTGACGTATCGACAGAAGCAACTCGCCCGGTTCCCTCCCACTGGCAGGGTGCTCAAAAACCTCTCTAAATTGGATGAGAAAATTATCATAGGAGGGAAAGGTGAGATTACCTCCCGTCCAGACCCATTCCAGAGCTCTTCCAGTTAGAAGCGAAACGATAAAAGACACGCGGCTGTCGTCGTCAGGGAAAAGGTTGGGTTGTTGTTTAATGAACTGTGCATTGAAGCAGAAATCCCTTACATGTTGCAGCCGAACCATCGTACTTATCAGGATGAGACAAACGTGGATTATTTGATGGTGTACTCACGCTGGGTGATGGCTGAAGCGGAGGTGCCGCGGGTTGAACAGGATCGGCGGTTTGTGTCGTGAGGGTCCGCATGGATCTCACCAACTCATCGGTAAGTGTGGTTAGCTTCTCCAGCTGTTGTTGATGAACGATCAGAACTGACGCTTGATTGGAGATATCAGAGGTTAGTTGTCGGAAGGCTGCTGGATCCTGTTGTGGCGAGGTCTTCTGTGACGAAGAGGCAGATTCGTGCAGATCCATTTGCAGTGTTTTTATTAAACAGAGAAGCACACAGAGAGAACACGGTGAATAACAGGTGACAAGGGCAATCCAAACTCAGAAACAATACCAGGCTGGGGTCGGGGCGGGCAGCAGATACACGGAGACCAGGAGGGCAGGCTAGGATCGATAAACCAGGAAAATCCAGGGAACGTAGAATACACAGTGAAGATAGACGTGGCAGATGCAAGACCTCGCACCGAGCATAGAGAGAGAGCAGCTTTCATAGAGGGGGGAAGAGTGGCTGCACCTGTGCAGGTGATTAGGAGAGAGGTTCAGACAGACAATGGGACAGAGGGAAATGTAGTTCAATATTCAGGAGAGGGGGTTCTTCGATGCCCAGAGCGAGACACTGATGATCGATCTATGACATATATATCGCAATATGCATATTTAAACGGCTTGCAATAACTAGGGTCATGAACAAAAGACAAAGTGAAAATCACTCACTGCCTTTGGCTAAATAACTTTTGTAACTTTAATAAGAATCAGGAGATATTTAAATATTTGAAAACTAAGCAGTGTTTTATTTTTACATTTGATTATTCAAAATTTTGAATTTTGATTAATGTAGGCCTTCCTGAAACCTTAAACCCCCATACACTGATGTCAAAACAACACTTCTTATGCGTAAGGAAAACACTGATGTTCACTTTCAGAAGTTGTAGGGATGTTTTCTTGTCACAAAAAGAATGTGAAACACGTATGTAGGTTATATAATTTTGAATATATTTTAAAGATAATTTAAGTTTATTTTACACATGCATTATCGTACCGCATATCGAATATCACATTATTTAATGCGATTGCATATCGTATTTTTCTTCAATATCGTGCAGCCCTAATATATATATATATATATATATATATATATATATATACAGGGGTTAAATTGGGATTTATCATGTGGTGGTGCTCTCCCTAGGGGGCTCTGGGGGTATACCCCCTCGTGAATTAAAAAAAAACAAAAAAACATTAAATAGCACTTTCTGGAGAGTTTTGTGCAAAGAAATGGAGAAATTGAGTATTACATGATATGTGAAAAACTGCAAGGTTAAGAGCATATACTTTGCATTGTTGTAGTATCAACAGGTATTAGGACATTTAGCATTTACATTACTGTTAATCAGTCATCACTTGATTACATATTGTATTACCTTGTTATGATATATAGTGACCCATACAATGTGCCAAACATAATGTGCCACACGAAGAGACAGTGCAGCATATGACAGTAGCAACAGCTGAGAAGATTTGGGTCTGTGGTGACCAGGTCCACCTCACACACACTTCCTTCTCCCATTCTCTCTCTTTACTACTATAACAAAACACACACACTCATCCTACTCTGCATAATTTCTCATCAAGATCAAGACACAAAAATAAAATCAATCTATCCTTGTGGAAAGGTTTCTTGGTAGCTAAATGTAGGTCTAGCAAGTCTTATATTTCTGTAATTCACACAGATCAAATACAAATATGCCGACTGAATATATTGCTAGTTTATTTTGAGTAGCCTGCTAGCAGTTCTCTCGGCAGTTTGCTGATAATCAGGTGCGTTCAGTAAAATGCTCAAAACATCTCCTGAGAAAAATCACATGGTCAACCTAGTCTTGGTTATTTAATTACCTTGTCATTCAAGGCCAGAGCACTTTTTGTACATTTCTGGAACTTTTCCGTGCTTCAACTTCCCGCGCAACTACGAATCTCCCAGGAATATTCATTATATATTGCTGCGTACATTTATCCGTGTCACCTAGATGCGCGCGCGCGAGCGGTGCGCGATCATGGTCGACTGACAACGAGATTAAGCAGCTGAACAAGAACACGGCCGTGTTCCGATTGTTCTCAGCTCCGCCGAGACAAAATAGACATGCCATTTCAAAAATCTTTAATTTATTGTCATAAATATGTTTTCAAAAGCATTACTTTCATCAAATTTTATGTGACATAATTTCCAGTAGGCAATTGACTGCAAACAAGCAGGCTTATGTGCCGGGGCTGAGCCCCGGAGAGCCCCGGCCCAATTTAACCACTGTATATATATATATATATGTATCAGAAACCCTGCCTGCTCTACTCAAGTTACTCAAGAAATTGCACGAGTTTCCTTGTCTGTGTCATTAAAACAGACGTGTTGTTATTCAGCAGCTGCTATAAACATTTCAACATTGCTGTGCTGTCTATCCCTAGATAGGCAGCATTCTAACAGAAATGTAAACTCTACACATGTGAAAACACACACACACACACACACACACACACACACACACACACACACACACACACACACACTTGAAGTTACATTTGAATTTCACAGTTGGATAAACTATTTTTATTTTAGGTTTCAGCTCTGAATGAAGTATAACTGGAATTTCCCTTGACTCCATCAACAATCTTATGTAATTTTTTCCACAGGGGTTATTGCAGTGCATTATGGGATTGCCTTATCTGTGACGGACACATGTGGCCTGAATTTGGCCAAAAGAAGGCATCTTAGAAGGCAGCCTACCTGATGAAAGCAGTCTACATTTTTGTTGATGCCTTTAGTGTTAAATGAGAAAAGCATCAAACAGACATTACAGTAAGTAGAAAAAAAACATTTGATTTGATTCAACATATAATTTATTACACAAACTTTCAGGCTTCAACGGCCCTGAGGGTGAATAGAATGATGGCCATACTGTAAATGTTTTATTAATATAGAAAGAATTTGATATGAAATTATTTTTTTAATGAAGCAATACTCTAAATAAGAGACTAAAGCTGCCAGTAGGTGGTGATAAATATCTAAATCCATTGAATCGTTCATTCATGCGATTCGTTTAAACGGCTGCAGGCACGTGCACACATAGACATCAAAAGGGGCTTGAGCACCTGCCCTTTTTATTCCTGGAGAGAAAGTAACCTTTTTCTGGGGTGCTTTTTAAAAAAAGAAAAGAAAAATAATATATATTCCTGTTTGCGCACAGCTTCCCTGCCAAACACATATATTTATTGAATAGTGTATCTAAATATCAGGTCAGGAGTTCTGAAGCTCTCTCTCTCTCTCTCTCTCTCTCTCTCTCTCTCTCTCTCTCTCTCTCTCTCTCTCTCTCTCTCTCTCTCTCTTTCTCTCCCCCTGCGTCTCTGCGCAGCAGCAATCTGAGGTCGAAAACTCCGGAGTAGTGTGTGTGGACAGCAGGTGCAACCGTAGTGAAGGTTATGCGTTTTAAAATGAAAATGCACTGTGTAAAACGTAGCCTATTCCACAGACTGCTCGGAACCGATGCTCTCGAGACAAATATGGTTCTTCCAGTGAGTGAGCTGTAATTTTCTGGTCATTCATAAATCGTTTGAAAATTACATTTATGAAGCGATCTGAATCTGCATCGTTGAAACAGTGGATGCTAATTGACTACATAGCACTGCACAAAACAGCACCAAAAGTAGAATTAATAGTAAGTTGTAAAAATTACTTCCATTAAAAAAAAAATATAACAATTTAAAATAATAGTTCCCTTTCGTCCTGGGAACTCCGACGTGTCGTCGGGGGAGTTCCCTGACGAATTGGGATCACGCTAGGGAGACCAATTGCCTTCGAGTGAATTAAAACGAGCCAATGAAAATTGGCATGCAAGATTTGCATTCCGCGACCCGCCTACCAGCGCGGGTATAAAAGGCGGAAGTAAACATTGCGCAATGCTTTTAGCTTCGGAGCCGACCGATTGTGTCCTCTCTGAGTGAGTGAGCTTTAAGATTGTATTTTTCTTATTGCTACGAGTCTGCTGTTTCGGGAGGGGATCTCTCTGTGTTGGTGAGATGGCGTTTCAGCGACCGCGCGGTTCCTGTCTGCCGGCTGCGTCAATATGCTGTTAATTCAAAAGCTGTTTTCACAGCTGGTAAACGGTTGAGTGCGCACAGCGGGCTTGCAGTTTCCCCGCTGTGTTGCCGCGTTGGGTCCCTGTGTGCTTCAGCACGATAGAGAGAGTACTTTCTTCCTGAAAGAGCAACACGAGTGAAGATCGCGTCCTTTTCAGGATGACGTTTCACTCGTGTGTTTCTGGATGCGATCGTTCCCTGTCCTTATTTGACGGCCACGTTCATTGTTTCACATGCCTAATCCGTGTGTGAGACTACGTTCGTGGGTGGTTCATGTTCTCTCAGGGGTGCATGACCACGTCGGCACGTTGTTCGTCTCCCCTTTCTCGTAAAGGCTTGAGCCGCTCAGCGTGCCGTGTGCCGTCGAGCGCCGGCTGACAGCGCGGGTTGTCACGGCAACCCAGCGCGCGTCATTCGGCGCTCAAGATGCGTGGTCAAGATCAAGACTCGCGTGCCTCTATCAGGTGAGTCCCTTTGCTTATTTCCCGATCTAGTTTCTCTTCTGGTGCACCAGAGGAGGGCTACTTTGGCGAATAACATTGGTGATCTGAGGGTTTCAGTGAGCACGAACCACTCACTCCTCTAGCGCATCGCAAACATGCTGAGACTGTGTTCGTGGGTGGTTTATGCTTTCTTATGAGAGCATGACCACGTCGGCACGTTGTTCGCCTTGCCTGAAGGCTTGAGCGCCCAGCGTGCCGTGTGTCATCGAAGCGATGGCCACGTTCACTATCTTGCATGCCTGGTTGACGGCCACGATCACTGTTTCACATGCCTAATCAGTGTGTTGAGACTGCGTTCGTGGGTGGTTCATGTTCTCTCAGGAGTGCATGACCACGTCGGCGTGCTGCTCGTCTCCCCTTTCTCGTAAAGGCTTGAGCCGCTCAGCGTGCCGTGTGCCGTCGAGGCTTTCGGATGGGATTCTGGTCCTTCTCATGAGGGACCAAGCATTTCATTCGGGGCCCCAGGGAGGACAGATGTCGATCGCTACATCGGAGAGAGGGCTGTTATACTCTGAAAATGATGCTGAGTTCCTACTATAATGTCGTGTTCTCATGCTGAAGATTCAGACTTAACAGCCACACTTTCCTGGGCTGTTCTAAAGCGCCTGGATGTGTGTGAAGAATTTTGGCAGTATGGAAGCATTTTGGTGCCAATATGGCAAGCCAAACATGCCTAAATCTGCAGAAGTTTTTCCTCTCTCACTACCACTGCACGTGCGTAGTTCTAACTCGGGGTTGAGCTGTGCTTAGTGACTGACCGTGATTAGTCACAGCGCTGGCCCTCGGTTAGACGATGTCCACACTGGTGGTCCAGAAGCACCTCAAAACCAGCCCGCTCGGAGTTTGTTTTTCCCAAGGGAAGGGAAGCAACCCTGAGAGGAGCGACCCAGAGTATGTGACGATCTGCTCTTTGGGAGTGCGTGTCATCACCACTCCTTCCCCCGGGGGAGGGCCGGGTGGAGAATTTAGTTTCTGTTCCGCCGCTGGTTATCCAGTAATCAGCGGTACCCAAAGTTTGAGCAGTCCACTTCCTCTGAGTCGTTCACAGGCCCCAGCGCTCAGATGGCAGTGAGGGCTACGGCCTTGTCACTCTCGTCTCTCGCTGGGTGAGGGGAAACCAGGACTCGATGCCCCCGGGCCTCGTCCCTCGTTTCCCCTCACGGTCGAGACTGGCAGTATAATAAGACCAGTTTCCTCCGTCCGAGAGGGTCAGAATGGCAGTGTGTGCCGCCCCCGAGCTGCACCACTCCCGTTCCCCTCTCCCCAGCTTGCAGATAGCAGTGACGCAGCCTCAGCTGCGTCGCTCCGGTCTGCAGCTGGGCCCGGAGGCGCAGAGACCAGCATACGAGGAGTCAGGGCCTCGTTCCTCGTCTCTCCCCCTCCCCTCGCCACCGGGCAGTCCGCAGCAGAACGCCCACGAGCCTTCTCTGCCGTCTGCCCCTCGGTGGAAGCAGGTTGGTGTCAGGCGCACCCAGACCCCCGCTCTCGGTCGCTACAACGCCACCAGAGCCGGGTCCCTGTCTTCCACCTTGCTGCCCCTCCGCGGGTACGCCGGTGGTTCGGGTGGGTTCATTGGGACGGTATCTGGAAGCCTGGCTAGAAGCGCTTCCAGGTCCGTCCCGATGGCTCATCCGCACCATCCGGTTCGGCTATGCAATTCAGTTTGCACGCCGGCCTCCCAAGTTCAGGGGCGTCCACTTTACCCGTGTGCGGTCGGTGGACGCCCCTGTCTTGCGGAAAGAGATCGATGTCCTGCTGGCGAAGGACGCGATCGAGCCGGTCCCTCCTGCCGAGATGAGGTCCGGGTTTTACAGCCCCTTGCGGAAAGAGATCGATGTCCTGCTGGCGAAGGACGCGATCGAGCCGGTCCCTCCTGCCGAGATGAGGTCCGGGTTTTACAGCCCCTACTTCATTGTACCCAAGAAAGGCGGTGGGTTACGGCCAATCCTGGACCTGCGGGTTTTGAATCGGGCCCTGCACAAACTCCCGTTCAAGATGCTCACGCAGAAGCGCATTTTCGAATGCATCCGTCCCCAGGATTGGTTTGCAGCGATCGACCTGAAGGACGCGTACTTTCACGTCTCGATTCTCCTTCGACACAGACCGTTTCTTCGGTTTGCTTTCGAGGGTCGGGCGTATCAGTACAAAGTCCTACCCTTCGGGCTGGCCCTGTCACCCCGCGACTTCACGAAAGTCGCGGAGGCGGCCTTTGTTCCCATGAGAGAACAAGGCGTTCGCATCCTCAACTACCTCGACGACTGGCTCATTTTAGCTCACTCGCGAGATGTGTTGTGCGATCACAGGGACATGGTGCTTCGGCACCTCAGCCAGTTGGGGCTTCAGGTCAACTGGGACAAGAGCAAACTCTGCCCCGTGCAGAGGATCTCTTATCTCGGTATGGAGCTGGACTCGGTCGCCCGGACTGCGCGCCTCACGGAGGAACGCGTCCAGTCAGTGCTCACCTGCCTCAGGTCTTTTCGAGGCAGGACAGCGGTTCCACTGAAACAATTTCAGAGGCTCCTGGGGCATATCGCAGCCGCAGTAACGCCGCTCGGCCTGTTACATATGAGACCGCTTCAGCGCTGGCTTCACGATCGAGTCCCGAGGTGGGCGTGGCACAGTGGCACGTTCCGGGTCAAAGTGACCCCGCACTGTC
This sequence comes from Siphateles boraxobius, assembly GCF_051911475.1. NCBI lineage: Eukaryota > Metazoa > Chordata > Actinopteri > Cypriniformes > Leuciscidae > Siphateles > Siphateles boraxobius. The sequence continues at coordinate 21,027,841 of NW_027509205.1, read as the reverse complement.
GCCAAACCTTCTCCCCGTGGTCGGATCCTGCGTTTCTACGGGCCGGAGTGCCCTTAGTCCAGGTTTCCAGGCATGCTGTGGTTTTCACAGATGCCTCTGCCACCGGATGGGGGGCCACGTACAACGGGCATGCAGTTTCAGGTCTGTGGACGGGGCCTCAACTGCATTGGCATATCAACTGCCTAGAGTTGCAAGCAGTACGCTTAGCCTTGCGTCGCCTCAAAGGGGTTCTCAGACACAAGCACGTACTGGTCCGTACGGACAGCACTGCGACCGTTGCGTACATCAACCATCAAGGTGGTCTACGCTCCTGTCGTATGTCGCGACTCGCCTCCCACCTCCTCCTATGGAGTCAGAAGCATCTGAGGTCGCTTCGTGCCATTCACATTCCAGGGGAGCTCAACCGTGTGGCAGACGAGCTCTCACGGCTGCCTCCCCTGCCAGGAGAATGGCGACTCCATCCTCAGTCGGTCCAGCTGATTTGGAGTGTCTTCGGAGTCGCACAGGTAGACCTGTTTGCCTCTCCGGACACGACCCATTGCCAGTGGTTTTATTCCCTGTCCGAGGGGACCCTCGGCACGGACGCCCTGGCTCACAGCTGGCCCCGGGACCTGCGCAAGTATGCGTTTCCCCCAGTGAGCCTTCTTGCACAGACTCTGTGCAAGGTCAGGGAGGACGAGCAGCAGGTCCTTCTTGTGGCGCCGTATTGGCCCACCAGGACTTGGTTCACCGAATTCATGCTCCTCGCGACAGCCCCTCCTTGGCCGATTCCTCTGAGGAAGGACCTTCTTTCTCAGAGACGGGGCACTCTATGGCACCCGCGTCCAGACCTCTGGAAACTCCATGTCTGGTCCCTGGACGGGACGCGGAGGTTCTAGGTGGTCTGCCACAGGCAGTGGTAGACACCATCACTTCCGCTAGAGCCCCCTCTACGAGGCGCCTCTATGCGTTGAAGTGGAACCTGTTCGTCGATTGGTGTTTCTCCCGTCAGGAGGACCCCCGAACTTGCCCGATCGGAGTCGTGTTTTCCTTCCTGCAAGATGGGTTGGAGCGAAGGCTGTCTCCCTCCACCCTCAAAGTGTATGTCGCCGCAATAGCCGCGCATCACGATGCACTGGAAGGTAAGTCCTTGGGGAAGCACGACCTGGTCATCAGATTCCTTAAGGGTGCCAGGAGGTTAAATCCACCTCGTGTTTTGCACTCGGTACCCTCTTGGGACCTTGCTCTGGTACTTAGAGCTCTTCAAAGTCCTCCCTTTGAGCCTTTGCTGACGGTAGAGCTTAATATCCTGTCCATTAAGACAGCGCTCCTGTTGGCATTGGCCTCTTTCAAGAGGGTCGGGGATCTGCAGGCTTTTTCGGTCGACGAATCGTGCCTAGAGTTCGGGCCAGGCCTTTCTCACGTTGTGTTGAGACCCCGGCTCGGATATGTGCCCAAGGTTCCTACCACTCCCTTCGTGGACCAGGTAGTGAACCTGCAAGCGCTGCCCCAGGAGGAGGCAGACCCAGCCCTAGCTTTTCTCTGTCCTGTCCGCGCCCTGCGGGTTTATATTGACAGAACGCAAAGCTTCAGAACCTCAGATCAGCTCTTTGTCTGTTACGGAGGCCGGCAGAAGGGGAAGGCCGTCTCCAAGCAGAGGTTAGCCCACTGGTTAGTGGATGCTATCACCCGAGCATATGAGTCTCTGGGTGAGCCTTGTCCTCCCAGGTTGCGCGCTCACTCCTCTAGAGGTGCTGCCGCTTCCTGGGCTTTGGCTCAAGGCGCCTCGCTGACAGACATCTGTAGAGCTGCGGGCTGGGCGACACCGAACACGTTCGCTAGGTTCTATAGCCTTCGTGTGGAACCTGTTTCCTCCCGAGTTCTGGCGACGGCCAGTGGGTCGAGGGAATAAGTTGTGTCGGCTTGCTACGCCACTCCGCCTCGAACAGCGGATACGTGCTTTCTTGCTCCGTATGGCGCCCTACGTTGGTGAGCCTCGTGAGTTCCTCCTTCACCCCTCCGGTGCTGGGCGTGGCGGACCGCCCGGCGCCAGGTCTGCTACCTCTAGTGAGGAGTTGTTAGTAGACTGGGTGCTCCAGTGATCTCTACTGTGAACCATCATGCCACGTGCAGTTTAGCCGTGTCTTCCCTTGACGGACTCGTTCGTCATCCCTGTTGAGTGCGCTCCCATTTCCCTTGGATTGGGACCACCTCAGGGACTGCCATATGTTTCACTACCCCATTGGGCTAGTACATATGTGTATTCCTGGTCAGTCAGGCTGGGCCTTCCGCAGCTTTCCCCCTCTCTTGGGGAACGCTTTCCCAGTGTTATCCAATGTCCACTGTGCGGGTCTTGCGGAACAGCAGTGTGGTTCCCGTGCTAGCTCCCGCAACTTATTTCAAGAAACTGCTGCAGGGTAGCTTAGCCGGGCGCTGGAAGGGGCCAGCACCATGGCGCTTTATTAGGGATCCCAATTCGTCAGGGAACTCCCCCGACGACACGTCGGAGTTCCCAGGACGAAAGGGAACGTCTCGGTTACGTATGTAACCCTCGTTCCCTGAGTACAGGGAACGGAGACGTGTCGTCCCTTCGCCATGTCGCTGTACCTTCGCGGAGGACTGGACACTGTTCGGCTCCTCAGCGAAAAGCATTGCGCAATGTTTACTTCCGCCTTTTATACCCGCGCTGGTAGGCGGGTCGCGGAATGCAAATCTTGCATGCCAATTTTCATTGGCTCGTTTTAATTCACTCGAAGGCAATTGGTCTCCCTAGCGTGATCCCAATTCGTCAGGGAACTCCCCCGACGACACGTCTCCGTTCCCTGTACTCAGGGAACGAGGGTTACATACGTAACCGAGACGTTTTCTATTTTAATATACTTTATAAAATATATATAATTTATATCTGTGATGCAAAGCTGGATTTTCAACAGCCAGTCTTTAGTGTCACATGATTCTTCAGAAATCATTCTATATGCTGATTTATTATCAATGTTGGAAACAGTTTTTTTATTGAACCTGTGATACTTTCAGGATCAGGATTCATTGATGAATAAAAAGTTAAATAAAACAACATTCAATTCAAATAGAAATTCTTTTATAAGTCTTAATTGTTACTTTTTTAAATCAATTTAGCACGTCCTTGCTGAATAAAAGTATTAATTTATTTTATAAAAAAAAAAAGAAAGAAAGAAAGTAAATGACTGACCCCAAACTTTTGAACGGTAGGCTAGTGTATATTGGTACAAAATATTACTTTTTTAAGATGCTGGCCTTTTTTTAACTAAGAATCCTGAAAAAAGTATCAAAGGTTAGTATATTATGATAGTATAAAGTATATTATAATAGAAAATAATTATTTCAAATTGTAGTAATATTTCACAATATTACTGTTTTTTCTGCATTTTAGATCAAATAAATGCAGCCTTGGTGAGCATAAAAGGCTTCTTTAAAAAACATTAAAAATAGTAGTATATACTTATACTAATAATACTAATATATATATATATATATATGTGTGCCCCTTTTTTACATTTGAGCCCCTGCCCCTGAGGAACTCTCTGCACGTCCCTGAACGGCTGATTCATCCAGGAATGATGTAAATGGCTCTCTTAATGAACGAGTCATTGAATCATTTTTTTTTAGATTTTTTTTTAAATCGTTTGCTCGATTAAATCGCTCAAACACAAACAAACAAACACTATAGGTAAGATCGCAAAATCGAACAAAAACAGACAGTAGTGTCTAAAATAAAACACAATATCTACTTATTTTTTGAACTGTTGTATAAAATCAACATCACATTTGCACTTGGAACAAAAACAGCACTCGTGTGACATTGCTTGATCATATGATATAAATATGAGACAAAAACTCATACTGGGGCATTTTTGCCCTTATATCTTGAGTTTTAGGGTCATTTTAACTGTATTAATAGGCTCCATCACACAGTGAGCTGTTTCTCTGCTTCATGTTCGTCACCTATCAACTATTCGAAATGTAAGATAAACTACACAAACTACGTTAATAATTTTAACACCTTATTTTTTCTCATAACTAGTTAATTAAATTAACGTTTTCAGTCTAATGTACGTAGCATATAAATAACCTGCCATCACATTATAGAAACTGGACAGTGATGATTCAGTCAGACGCTTTCTTCCTGTGATGTGCATCAGATTTTGCCAATATACGCTAGACTGTGTTGGTAAGAGTGTGTGTGTGTGTGTGTGGATACGGTAGCAGGAAGATGTTTGTTGTCAGGCGTGGGTGTATGGGGGCGCCTGCCATCTCTCGCTTCATCTGTTTGTTTATTCATTTCGTTGCCGTTGCGTTAAATAATTCATCTCTCTGCCCCTCTCCTCTCCTCTCTCCTCATACTAATGATCCTCCAGCAGTGTGTGTGTGTGTGTGTGTTTCTCTGGCTTCTCCATCATATATGTGCATGTTGAATGCGTTAAGCTACACACACACTCAGCTGAAGTGTGTGAGCGCCGCGAGCGATGGCCAGCACGAGAGATATCCCACATGCTGGTGTGTGTGTGTGTGTGTGTGTGTGTGTGTGTGTCTACAGGCCTGATGAATGTAGGACAGCCGTTTGTCCTGAACGTTACTGTGACAATCACACACACGCTTTATCTACGTCGTCTAGTTGAAAGTTTGATCATCACTAGTACTAGTTTGATTCCTGACATCATTTCCTGTACCCATCATCCCTATGAAAGTATTTGAGGGAATTTTAGTAACACGTCTATATGAAGCCGATGTATGATGGCTTGTGCACATTGTAATGCTCTATATCTTTTCATAATAACTGTAATAATGCAAACACATGAAAATATGTACCTATTCATGGTTACAACTTTAAAATTAAATGCATTTAACTACATGATATAACGCCTGACACTGGGTGTTGATCATGTGTTCAGTGTTATTAATATAGTATTATTTTTAAAGCTTTTGTATTTATATTTTCATTTTAATTGTATATTTCCAGCTTTTATCATTTCTACTAGTTTTTTTTCTAGTTAGCTTTATTTTGTTTCTAGTTTATTTATTTATTTTTTATTTCTAGTTAGCTAATATTTCTATTTAGCTTTATTTTTATTTCAGTTTTAGTAATATTAGCACTTCAACTTATTTTATTTTCCATTTAAATTAAATTTTCATTTGAGTATTTTTTACATTTAAGTGTGAAACTGTATATCTTATTTTATTTCAGCTTCATTTTTATTTTTTATTTTATAGTTTTAGTTTTAACTAACACTGATTACAGTGAGTATGCGAGTATTTGTGAGAACATGCAATTGATAATAAAGTTTTTTTTATGATGAAATAAGTCTTTATGATGAATTATATAAACATGCTTCAAATAAAGTGTTACTAAAAAATCCAGGTATTTGATTTTGTAGAAGTATTTTTTGTGGAAGGATTAGGGAACACTTCATTTTACATTGCTGTGTTACAGATGTTACATGTAGTTACTATAGTAATTACTATAAATTATGCTTAATTACATGCAATTAACCCTAAACCAAATCCTAATCCTAACCAAAACCCTATAGTAAGTACATGTTGTTAATTAATATTAAGCAGTACTTAAATACATAATTACTATGGAAGATTGTTTCCACCACATAATAAAAAATAAAAAAGGTAATTGTGACTTTTTATCCAAGAATTGTGTGATATAAAGTCAGAATTGCTTGATATAAACTCGCAAATATGTGATAAAAAGTCGCAATTATCTGTTAAAGTGTTTTATTCTGTGGCAGAAACAAGCTTCCATAAATTCCACTGTAACACCGGCACTTTAAAATAAAGTATTTTCTGTATTTTGGGGACCACCATGTTTTATTACTCTTTCTGGCTGCCAGATGTACCAGGAATGTATAATATATTATTTACAGTCATGCTTTATGATCCATAACAGCAATTTATGAACGAACATGCTGATATTTGATCATTTATATGCAGAAAAAATGTTAAAACACGCTTAAAACAGCAATGTTCTGCTGAAAGCGGCAGAAAAGTGTGATAAAAAACAACAAGGAAAAGCTTTAGATCCATACAAAGCAGTAAGCGCGTAATGAAATGTGTTTTATTTGTTGTTTGACTCATTATTATCCCGCGCGCAGCTGGTTCGGCTGTGAAACATGACGCGTCTGGTGTGGCCGCGGGGCTGGAGATGTGCTTGTTTCTGCGCTTGGGCGTCTCTCTTTATCTTGGTACTTGTCCCATGACATTATACTATAGATTGTGCTTTATGAGGCGTTGCATGAGAGAAATGTGAACTGATTTGAGCCGCCCGAGGGCTGAGGCAGTCGCTCGTGAAGCGGTGTCGTCCAGACGCTAGTGAGCGGTCACTGACAGGTCTGTCGACACGAGGCCGATGCTTTACGCTGATGCTGTCATTGCAACGAGACATGTTTACAAGCTGAGAGGACGTGAACCGTCCCTGAGATTCACCCCTCATTGTTTCAAGCGCAATTCACTGTGATTTAAAGGTACATTACAAGCTTACTTAGCAAAATACTCATGTAAAACTAACCGCTAACTAGCTAACTCCGTAAAATGTCCGCTTTTGGTGCAAGAAACCATGTTATAAATGGATTTGTAGGGAGGAAAGCTATGAAAGTGTAGAATATGCATTAGTTGGGGTAATACCCATAACTGCATATTGAGGAATTTCTTTATATTTAAAATAGTGCTGGGCAACGATTAATCACAACCAAAATAAAAGTTTGTGTTTACATAATATATGTGCTTGTACTGTGTATAATTATTTTGTATATATAAATACACACACATGCATGTATATATTCAAGAATATATTTATATATAATATAAATGATGTATAAATATATATACATGCAAATATTTCTTAAATATATACATGCAAATGTGTGTATTTATATATACAAAATAATTATATAATATAACAATATACACAAACAATATATTATGTAAACACAAACTTTTATTTTGGAAGTGATTAATCTTTGCCCCGAGCACTAATTTAATCGATTCATTGCTATTTAATTTGATGCTTCTTTATAAAATGATCAATTTGACGTAGTTAAATTAAGTGCAATGACAGGATCAACAGGACAAAACCTTTGTTACATTCATACATGAAAATCACTCACCTTTCAGCGAAACCAAAATAGGTGACCTACGTGAATCGTGTAGATTCGATGAGAAAATGTTTGGGGGGGTATACTATATGAAGCCATACTATAGTATAATTTGAAATAGAATTAAATATTTAAGTAATTAAATTCAAGTTCACGTAAACTTTTCCCTCCGCTACGGCTGTCAGTCATTCTCCATTCAGCAAAAATGGAACGCGTCGCGTTCGGTTACGACAGTCAACGATGAAACTCTCTCCAAGATGATTCAATGTTACTATTATTATACTTTATCTGTAGATAAAGCTCTATGGTTTCGCATAAAATGACTCTTGCTGGACTGTATTGCTGTACCTTAATCATGTTCGTTTCTACCGTGTGTCTGTTAGATCACAACACTGGAGAGCACTATAATTGTTCTTCACGCGCACAGTAACTGAAATTTAAAACTGTTAAAAGAAAAGGCTCAATAACCGATTGCATCGATAGATACTGTATAATACACTATTCGCATCGATATGCCTTTCCTTTGTGGTTTGGACTTTTCAATGCGGACTGGAAGAGCTGCGCGCTGTGACTCCGTGTTGCTTCAAGCGGATCATTCTGCGCTCGGGATGCGCATAAGCGCTTTGTGCCGCACTGTATGGAGTCTTTCATAATCATATCGTAATACTTTTGCCCAATGAAAGATTATTAATAGCCTTTTTTGTTCTGTTCTGTCCTATCATATGTTGCTGCCTCATTAAACAGCTGTGCTATACATTTAAAAAATGTCTTAATTTTATAGTAGACTATATAATAATTGATCTTTCTGATTTTTATCTTGTTTTTCATGAATGTATTTTAAAACAATACAAAGAGCAAAGTGTAACGTTTTACCAGATTTAGTACTACACTTATTGTCTCTTTGTTCCCCACTAAATGTTTTTTTTTTCACTAAATGTTCAGATTTTATACAATTATTGTTTTTCTAGACTACAATTTACTGAGTTATCCACTAATCTAGTTTATAATATCATTTTTGTCATAGGTTATGATCATATATATATATTTTTTTCTTTATAATGAAGTTGTCTGTATTAAATAGATTGTGTTTAACACACAAAAGAGTGATTATCAGGTCAACACACAGAGTTATAGAAATTCTACTTGATTAAAAAAAAAAACTGCGCTGGTATCGGATCGGTATCGGTCGATACTCCGAATTTTTGGTATCGGATTGGATCGGTTCAGAAAAAATGGTATCGGGACATCCCTAATATTTTCTGGTAGGTTATATCTAAGTTACCCAGGAGCTCGTTGACATAGGCTTAGCTTGATGAATTGAGTCGTTGAACACAGTAGGAGAGAACGCAACGTTAGCCAGCTAGCTAAAGCTCCGGTGGAAAATTATTAGCTAACGCTACGGAGGCCATAATATTTTTGACTCATGGCTGAAGTTAAGTTTCTCCGGCTCTCCCCAGGTTGGCAAAAAATGCACCTCAAAATGCATCAGATCGATGCTTTAAAATATGGAATATTTAAAACTTTCTTCCGGGGGAGCATTATATGTTATATATTATATATATTATAATGCTCCCCCGGACCCCCCTGGAGGGGTAATATCCTTCTCATCTTTTTCAACCCTGACCCGTTTTTCATGCCTGTACATTGTTACGTTGTTTTGTAATTACTGACGACTCGTTTCAGCAGTTCAGAATCGATTTTTCGTTTTCTTTTAGGAGACAATAACTTTATTTATCTCCACTTTGATCTTTAAAACTTTACATTCACAAACAGCTTTATTACACACTGCATGAAAGGTAATGTACGAAAAGCATAATTGGGTCACTTTAAAGTCTCCCTGTGGTGTAAAGCTTTTAATGTTGTTTATACGTCTATGTGGTGTTTTTAACATCCTAAAATAGTGTTACTCATTTGTGGCTCGCATGGTGGTAAATAATACAGTGATATGATCAAGCAGTCACTACAGATATTTCATAAAAACATCTAAAAAGAAGTAGGACTATAACACAACTCATTAAAAACTCAAAGTGTCAGCTCTATTTTCAAATAATTTTGATCGGATTGAAAGGGGTGGTTTATCGAGAGAACATGTTCACTTGATCGATTGAAAACCAAAACTGAAAGGACGCCGTCCGTCGCGCTGAACGCGCTGTTCTTCTGATGAATAAAGTGTCGTATAAACGAGTGTCACGTCGTTCTATAATTCTCCTTTCACTCAGTATCTGTGAAGTGTAGCAGGACAACGGCTCACCAGTCCTTGTTTCAGATTCTCATCCACAGACGACTGATTTTGGGCATTTTTACTGCGTGATCAATACAAACAGCACGGCATAACGGTTCATCATAGTCTCCAAATTATGACCAGAATTTGATATTAAGTCTGCTGTTTAAAACAAATAAAAATCCAATGTAGGAAAATGGTTATTACGCGACAACAGCGGGAAACTTTGTATATTTGTGCAGTGTGCGAATGTCAAAAAACCTATTCCCAATTTGAATCTTTTGACTTATAAATGTGCACATCACCCCGATCATGCATCATATCACGATGTTAAGCATTCATGTAAACTACAATTCAGACCGATTGAAACAAAAGTTGTGCATGTAAACATATCCAGTCCCTGCGGAGTTGCCAGTTATGGCGGTATTTCCAGCTCTTAACGCCGCATGTGCTCTTGGATGATTAGATACATGAGGGGCTAATGTAGAAAAAAATAACTTAATGTCATTCTGGGATGAATCTATTCTGGAAATCCTGCTTTTTTTTGTCATTAAGGGAAATCATCTCGTCTCAGTTACAAATTTGACTGATAAATCATAAAAAAAAAAAAAAAAATTATTGCATTGCATATTGAATGTTCAGGGGTGACATATTAATAAACAGACATGGTATTTATGACTGGATGTAACTTTTTATACTTTCCTGTAAAAATGGCTCTCCTACTGACTTTGTCCTATCAGTGCGGCTCTCATGAAAAAAATTGTGAAGACCACTGTCCTAAAATAATATAATAATATTTAATATGACAAGCCATGTGTAAATTCATAAGTCGACAGCATTGCTGAGTATTTTCTGCTTAAAACTGCAGTGAACCAAAGACAGTCTCAAAAACACGGTTTGAAATCGCTGGTGTTTCTGACGTCACAAACTACCTTGTAACCAATCAGATCAACGTGTGATCGTCAACGAGTGGATCTCTGAGTGAGTGAGTGAGTGGAGGCGGGG
>NW_027509205.1:20995000-21012500 GCF_051911475.1 Siphateles boraxobius | reverse complement strand
GTCGAATGGATCTTAAGTAGACGAGAGAGACACATTTCTGTTTACACCTGGTGTTTTAATCCGTCTCTTTTGTCCACTTTTAACCACTTCTGTGCTGATTTCTTCGAGGGGAGGGTCTATGGGCGGGTTAATGTGTTTTTTTCCCCAGATCTAATTCGATCTAATGGACAAAATAACCTTGTGCAATTTACATATGAACGCCCTTTGAAAAGACGGGAAAAAAACACACGGATAGCAGCAGCTTTAGTTTCTGCTTTGACCCCCGCGAGACCAGCCGAACACTGTGAGTGTGTGTTAGAAATCAGGAATGGCGAGTGAACATTGTGTTTGATACGTTTTTCATCTTCAAACTAAACTTGGGTCTCCAGCCGACAAAGTATAAATCCCGTCTGTCTAGCGCTCTTCCCATAATGTTACACATGAGGTCAGTAGCCGGATAGTTTAATAGGAAACTTCAGAGATTTTAGCTAATGGCATGTAATTACCCTGTGGATAAAAATTGGATGAAAAATTATTATTTTTAGTTATTAATGAATGGTATGTGTGTGTCAGTGTTATTTTAGTTTTATTAATATTTTGAATTTGCTTTTATATTTTTAGTTTTCAGGTTTACTTTAGCTACATTTTTATTAATTTGGTTATGTGCTTTTGTCATTTTATTCGTTTTTTTGGGTGGTTTTTTTTATATTGGTATTTAGGGTTCATTTATTTTTATCTCAGTCTGATTTTTAGTTAACGTGTGTGTGTGTGTGTGTGTGTGTGTGTTTGTCGCCATTAGATCTGTCAACAAAAATGCTGATTAATCACCAGCTTAATTTATATTAAATATAAATAAAGTAGCAAGCATAACTAGATTTATATATTTTTAAAGAAAATGGTTCTCATTTACTAACAGTCCATGTGTTTTCATTTAGACATTGTGGTTCATTGAATGTTACTTGAAATTATTGTGAAAAATGTGAAATTGTATGTGAACTTTATTCTCCTTATAAATAATATAATATAAATAAAATAATAAATTGTGTTTAATAACTAGTGAATGAGACCGTTTTCTGGTTTCCAGAAAATAAATATGAACTGTGGATAAAGCCAGGTACAAAATTCTTGTTTTATTTTGTTGACATATTAGAGTTGAAGGTTTTTACTGAGGGGATTTTGGATATCTCTTTTTATCACTCCATAAATAAAAAAACTGTCAACAGACAGAAAAAAATAAATTTTCACCATGTTTATAGGAATAAAATGTATTAAATTAGGCGATCTATGAACAAACCCTTAAGTAAAAACCTTCAGAATATAGATAGGAATAAAACTGTAAGGTTTGGTGTATATAAGTGCTGCTGAAGTGGAGAAAAAACTTTGAAGATATGTATTGTATGAGGCCATGATGCTATTGGGTGTTCTGGATGGTGGTCTGGCTAGCGCGCTTGCTTCCCATAATGTAGTAGACGGAGAGTAGACGGTCTTTTGTGGCTCTTCGAACACATTCGATCACATGAGCGTTTACAGTACGAAAGCAATCCAGTCCAATGCGTTTTCTACTCCCTCTGGAAGTGGTCAAAGGTTGACAACTCAAAACGTTTTAGACCCGTTTACACCTTTATTTAGTGTCGTATACTTGTGATCCGATCAACTAAAATGCATCTTGATATCAGGTGTAAACAGGGCCATGAAGTCAATTTTTAAGATCATTCAGAAACTCAGGCCACATCCACACGGAGCCAGAGCTTTCCCTATCCGAATTTTTTTTCTTCCTCGTTCTAATTTTTTTTCCGTAAACACGGCGTCGTCTCAAGAAATATATGCGTACACACGAAACCGGCTTAAAACGATGTGGTATACATGCCAGACCAGTATGTGGCGCTGTAATTCTGCCACAGAGATACACTAAACAAGGAGAAGAAGATTTGGAGCATGCGTATAACCTTGCGCGCTCTATACCAACCCAACACAAGGTGAAGTGACGATTGCTCACCGTATAAGCATAGCAGCAGAAGATTTTGCTTTAGTAAAGCTAATAGGCTCATTAGCTTATGCAACACGATCAAAAGCATATAGTCCGCCATTGTTGTTACTGTTGTTGTGTGTCGTAGTGGTGTGTGACTACTGCTGACACGTGGTGTGATGACATCATTGTTTCACAAAATGTACGGATTGGCCGTACACACGAAAACGCAAGGGTGTCGGTTTCAGATTTATCCACTTTGGGACCCGGTTTCAAAATATAGCAGTTTCAGTGTCCCAAAACACCGGATCCGTCTGGAAAAAACGCCAATACGATACAAAATTTGTACGTATACAGCTAAACGCGTCTCTGTGTGGACAGGGCCTCAGAAAATGGAATATATACACTATAATGGGAAGAAGAATTATATATCTAAAAAAACAGATTTTGCCCCATTTTCTAGTAGTTTGCGCTACAGAAATTTTCCTAAGACTGTGTGTGAGTTTAAGCTGATATCAGTATCAGTACCCGACCTTTTGTTGATACACTTTATTATTATACAAGGGCAACAGTGACTCTTACGAAATAGCAAATATGAAGAAACTCCAGCGCTCGTCTTTTCTTCAGCAGTAGATGATGGTTTTTAATACATGCTGCTTCATTTATCACAGCGCTCCCTCCATCAGCACACAGATGTTCCTCAGATGGAAATGATACTTGGCTTCTTTTGGCTTGATGGTGAATAAATGTCATCTGTGCTTCACTGAGGTTTGCTGTTGTCATGGATACATCAGATGAAATTGGCACAGAGAGCGAGTGGAAAAAAAAAGCTATCAGGAATTGTGAAGTTTCTTGAATACTGTCCTCGTTTTGCTAAAGATTTCTCTTGGGTCGTGAGTCGCTGCAGTCCTCTTAAAGCACACAGTGGGTCTATAGTGAAAGCTGACGTTTTTACAGCACATCTTTAAACCATCTGAGGTTAACGATTACAGTGACAGTGCAGACGAGTGATTTTATAGTGTGGGACACATCCATGCTGAACCCTGCCCGCACAAAACCTCTCTCTAAAAACAGTCTTTATTTAAAAATCAATTGTAGGCAAGGCTGTACTGGCAAAAACAGTGTATTTTCTTTTTCTTTTTTATGCACTTGTCAATTTTGAGATTTTGGGCTAATTGGTTTTTCAAAACATGTCTCTTTCAGATTACTGCGGAAAAAAACATCCAAAATACACTTTTACGTGTTTATTTTATTGCACTTTATCTATTTGCATCTGAAGATTTCAATTACAATACATGTCTTTAAAGGGTTAAAAAAAAATTCCTCCACTTTAGCAGCACTTATATGCACCAAACTTTACAGTTGTATTCCTATCTATATTCTGAAGGTTTTTACTGAGGGGTTTGTTCATATATCATTCGCCTGGTTTTATACAACATTTCATTCCTAAAAACATGGTGAAAATGTATTTTTTTTCCTGTCTGTTCACAGTATTTTCTGATTTATGGAGTTATAAAAAGAGATATCCAAAAATCCCCTCAGTAAAAACCATTAACCCTTATATATCAACAAAATGAAACAACAAGTTTGAACCTGGCTTTATCCAGTGTTCATATTTATTTTCTGGAAATGTGAATTATTTATGTTTTATAAAATAATGCCTAATTTGCTTTTTAAGCATAACACTTCAGAAAACTAATACAGTTTTTCTTTTGGTGCAATTCTTAATGTAATCAATTGGAGACGTATGGTGATACCTATTAGTTTTTTAACCATATTCACCTGTTGTATCTTGAATTAAGGGATTTTCCATTTATTATATTGCGTTTATATAAGCATATTGAATTAATTAGTGGTACCAAGTATCACTATTACTATTGCTTGCACTGTGATATATCAGTATGTTATATTCCTATTCTTTTTCAGCTTAAACTGGATCTATGAGTGACAAGACTGTCCCAGGGCCACATGGCTTCCCGATTTAGAGTTTGTGCAAGTCGCTCTCGGCAATAATGACAACATAAAAATGGACAGATACAAAGAAAAACAGACTTACACTAAAAGAGGGGCCCGAGCCATATCTAGAGACCTTAATATTACTGAGAAATGAGGGTGGACTAATGTAAGACAACACCCTTGCAAATCAACCAGCCAACACATTTGCTTTAAATTTTAATATTCTTCTTTAGTCACTTTAGTATTTTTTTTCTTGCATGTTTTGAAGTGTTAATTTTTACAGGGCTTATTTGCATTAGTCATAGTTTTTATCTTTTGATGAAAATGTAATTTAGATATTTCATCAAGTTGTCCATTAATGTTTGTATCTTTAACTTTTATTGAAATGAAAGTTTTAGCTTTTTATTTGGACGAAAACATGCAAATTGACAAAAACGTGTCAAAAAGTTTTGTTTTTTTACAGATAAGTATGTATTGAGAAAATTGTTATAGAACTCTATACTTTAGAATTTATATGAAGAAAATTAGTCTTATTTACTAACAGTCCATATGTTTTTATTTAGACATTGTGGTTCATTGATATGTTACTTGAAATTATTGTGAAAAATGTGAAATTTTGTGTGAACTTTTTTCTGCTTATAAATAATATAATATAAATAAATAATAAATAGTGTTTAATAACAGAAGGAAGAGGCTGTGCTGTATCGTGAATAAATCACAACAACGCCCTTCAGCTGTGACTTATTCACGATACAGCACTAGCCTCGAGTACCTTATTGCTTTTATAAAACGGTTACCACACAATACAAATATTAAAGCCGAAAAATATGCATCTATGCAACTTTCATGAAGTAAAATCACTAAAAGCCTTCCTTCCCTGGAAAAAATAGTCCCTGACCGTAAACAGCAACAGAAATTACATACATTATTTCGCCAATAGATGGAGACAAAGACTGTCTTTATGGGTGAGTCAGTCGGTAGAGAAGACTTTTATATTGAAAGGACTCAAACTTGTGATCACGGAGAAGGAAGACGTAACTGACTGATGACTAGGGCTGCGTTCCAGTCCAAAATGGTCATGCCCTTCACTCGCTAACTTCCCTCCGTCTCGTTCACTCGGATGTACGTCATTGCTTATGTTGCATGAGTCTCCACTACTGAGGGACCTTTGCTGAATTGGAACGTGCCTTTGATCACTTAGAATCCACTATGGGGTTTATTTATTTTATTTTATTTTTTTCTTACGAAATTGTTTAATGTAGCATTATATATGTACTGTATATAGGTGTGTTTGAGTTGTTTAAATTTTTTAAATTTAATTTTTTAATAATATATCATAGAGTTGTTTGTGGTGGGGTAAAGTAAACGCAATATGGGTTGACGTCACAATCGTGTTGCATTGTGGTATATGGAGCTGCCTGAAGTGTAAATGTGAAGTAGACTCAAAATCGAGGGAGCGAGGGTCTGTCCATATAAACTTCCCTCGTCCTTTTCACGAAGTGGAACGCACTTCAAAATGGCGGCAGGAATTTCCCCGAGGGGAAGTGCTTAGGGAAGTTCACAAGTGCGTGTCTAAAAAAGGACTGGAGCGAGAGCCTAGGGCACGGGAAAACCCCTTAACTGTTAAACAGATTTTTTATTATGAATATAGGACTGACCTGAAGGAAAATGCTTTGTCTACTGTAAATGCAGGTACACTCCCTTACTCGACCTCTCACAATACTCTACTATTCGTTCGGTACACATGACGTCACTGTAGCGTTGCGCCGCCATCTTGACGACCGGCGGTCTCAGTACTGCCTGCAATATGTTGTGCAGTTGGCTGTAACAACAGCCGAAAGAGGAACCCCGAACTGGTATTTTATTCTATACCAAAAGAAAAGGATGGAAGAAATGTCTCATATTGTATGAATGTCTAATATTGTATCATGTCTCATCTTTCTGTGCGCACACACCCGAGCCGAAGCGTGCCGCAATAGACTCCTATACAGCGTGCAGTAATGAATTGAGCTCTGTTTCGTGTCTGAATGGACAAATACACACAACATTATGTTTGAATGTCCGTTTTGGAGAGTATTCACGTAAAATATGTCAGTTATGTCTTAAACAGGGTTGTCATCCAGTCTCTTTGGTGTAGAGAGAGAGAGAGAGAGAGAGACGAGGAAAACAAAGCATGCAAATGGAAATTATCGCGGCCGGAAATATTATCGAGCTCATTTTTTTATTGTGCGATCAATTGATTTATTGACTATCGCGACAGGCCTAATCCAGATTAATGACAGCTAGCCGTGAGCCGTGGCTAACAGCTGGCAAGCTACCAACTGAGCAACTTAGCTAGCTAACAACTCGCTACCTAGTCAGAGCAAACTACCACCAAAATCATACATTTGATTTATTTTTATAATACCAACATTTCCCATGATTAAATATAAATCCTTGGTGGCCAGGTGCCGCACTTTTACGTTTGTAACCCATCCAGCCACAGCATATTGAAACGCGTCTGTACTCTTGAAAGCCTTCAAGCGATCCCCACTGTATGGGGAGGCGTTATGCACAAGGTAAATATATATATATATATCATGGAAGGCAAGTCTGGGGCAGATAATAAAGGACAAAAGAAAACTGGGGGTAACAAATAAGGATCGGAGCCTAAAATTAAAATTTTATCCATGTGTCTCTGTCTTTCTCTCTCATTCAAATGGGCAGTTTGGGCGGCCATACCGGGCGAGATCGGTCGTCAATATGGCGGCGTTCTATTTCTAGTGACGTAGGTGGCATCTATGAATAGCTTCACTGAACAATATCAGTGAGATCAAAAATGTGTTTACGTTGCTAAGAGTGGTTGCTAAGGGTGTTGTGTTGTGTAGTGACACATAGAACCATTGGGTGAAGTGGTCATAGCCGTTTTTATCGTGAAAAAAAACAAGAATCAGGAGATCAGAATCAAGGATTGGAACTAACCGTTTTATAAATAAATAAATAAATATATATCTATATATATATACCGGTACAGGTGAAACTCGAAAAATTTGTATATCGTGCAAAAGTTATAATTTTGATGATTATGGCTTACAGCTTATAAAAACGGGAAATTCAAAATCTCAGAAAATTTGAATATTACATGAAATCAGTAAAAAAAGGATTTTAATTACAGAAATGTCGGCCCTCTGAAAAGTATAATCATGGATAAATATATTAGTTTCACCTTTTAATTTGAATTACTGAAATGCATGAACTGTTGCACGATATTCTAATTTTTCGAGTTTCACCTGTATATGTGTATATATATATATTGTTTAACCAAATGTTTGAAATAAAACGTTTTTACATTTTTATTTCAGTTAATGTTTATTTTTTCCCAGTATTTTGTTTTTTATAACCCTTTATCAGCACAAACTAAATACTTACATAAAACTGGCCTTGTAAAAAAATATAAGCTCCTAATAAGCATATAATGAATATACTAAAGTTAAAAATGTACTCTTTTCTTTTCTGGAGACTGTTTAGAATATTGCGTTGTTATGGCAACAGCATATTTACACGCGAGTTGCACATTCTGACTTGCATGTAACTTAGTTCACCTTTGTATTTGCAAACTTTTTTTAAATCAAAAACAACAAGCATTTTAATTAGTAATTTTGCTGATGAGATTAACACTGATGCACCAGGCTGATGCAAAGTGTAAAGAAAGCTTCTATACACTAGTGCTGTTCATTTACAGTGAATGAATTAGTGTTTCTGTGTGCAGAAGTAGGTGTGTGAGCCGTCAGGGGATAATTATAGCTCAGGTTGTTCTATCACCTCCTACTTACACAAGCAAACAAATCCATCAGTGTGTTTCTGTTCTGTCTCTTATTTGCTCTGAGATTCCTGCTGAATTAGTTTGTTAAACCAGCAGAAAATGCAGAAGGACATGTTGTGTAATATGAGACAGGAGTGTATCATTTCTGAACACACATCTCTCTCAGATCAGATGCAATGCAAATTAAGTTTTCTCCAAAGCTCTTTCTCAAACCCCAGTGAATCTGCTCTGTCTGCAACACTGTCTACGTATTGCATTAAGCAGGGCATTTTTAATTCGGCTGATAAAAACTCATTTAAAACTTTGTATTGGATTATTATTTTTAATATTTTCATAATTAATATCAATGTATTTCTAGATACATTTATATTTTTATTTTGTGTTTCTAATAGTGTATTTTTATGCTTAGTGTAGTAAAAATATTGTAAAATTTTTGTGCAAGAATTAAATTTAGCACACACAATGATGTAATTTTATTTAAAATGTATTTATTATATATTTGTATTAATATATATAATATATAGTTAAATTTATATTTAATAATATTAAAAAATATATTCAAAACATATTATATATATACATATTAATAGTAATAATCAGTATTTTGATTCAATAAAAATAAAACTCCTTAAAAAGGATAAAAATACAAAGTACACACAAAATGTGTAATTTATTTATTTATTATATTGATCATACACTATATAATTTCCTTGTATATTTCATATTGTGAATTAATTAAATTAGAAAATACTTTACAAATGACAGTTTGCTGCTTATTATAGTGAAAATGCGATACATTTTTACAATAATAAGCATAAAAATACATAGCACAAATATCTAATTTAATAATTGTATAATTATATTAAATTATTATCACATTATATTATTTCATTGTATATTTAATATTTTTTGTATTAAATTTAACTGGACAAAATAATTTCATGTAAATATGTTGCTTATGGTAAAAGCATGAAAATACATTGCACACTCAAATGTGTTATTTAATTAATTAATTAAATATTTAATAATAATTTTATATTTAGTTAAATTAGCACAACTTTACCAATTTTTTTTTCAGTATAATAATTAACATTAGAATTTTGACTCATCTAGGATATACAGAACTTGTCACAGTGGTATTTTAGTGGGCGGGGCTTTGGATGGGAGGGGGCGTGTCTAATACACATGCTAAGCGAATGGCAGAAGTTCAAAATGTTGACATCACTTATAGAACCTTTAAGTATACACATCATGCACTGCATACTTAGTGTGTTGACGTTTGTTTGTGTGTGTGTGTGTGTGTGTGTGTGTGTGTGTGTGTGTGTGTGTGTGTGTGTGTGTGTGTGTGTGTTTCTGTCAGCTCACTAGATTTTCTCTTCTGAGAATCTCTCATTTCTTTTCAGTCAGCCAGCTGCTGTTTATCCTTCACCTCCTCTCATCTTCTGCTTTCTGTATGATGACTTTGTCATTTCCTCTCTTCCTCTACTCCTGTTTTCTCTCTCTGTCCCGGTTTTATTATTGGAGGAAGGCGGCGTTGTATATCTTTACATGAGTCGGAATCCATGCGGCGCTGATGTGATTCATATCAGCAGATTCAGTGCTAATATAATAACAGGATAATGTGAGCATTCATCATTCTCAGGGCCCGTGTGTCCGCCTGTCCTCCCACTGACACTCATAAAGCACACGCGCTCTTCATAACACACACACACACACACACACACACACACACACACACACACACACACACACTCGGGAATGACCAGCGTGTGATGAAACCGCTGAGCTGTTTGCACATGATCTGGAAATCCCTGCTGGAGGATTGTGTGTGAACTACGTACTGCGCAGTGTGTGTATATACTGTGAGATGCATGCTACTGATGTCACACTGCTTGCACTGTGCAATATGTAATATATCTTTATGCATATAATAAATGTGCAGAATATATAAAGAGTTAATTTGCAAAAATAGATAACTTCGTTTTGATTAATTTTCATGTTTTATTTTTTTATTGTGCTTTCCATACAATATCAATCAAACTGCAGTTAGCTTGTTTTGATTAAGTAATAATAACTCAAGAAAATACAGGTTACTTACAAATTTAAAGTTCTTTGGAAGTATGTTTTCTTATATATAAGAAATATAACAGTGCAGTGTGGAGATAACTCCACATTTCATGTTTCAGTTAAACAAAACCAAGTAATTGCTTTATAATTGTCAAAGTCAAGAGTCAAAGTATCTGATTCGAAACCCATAGAGAAGGAAATTAATAGTTGAAATAAAGTCGTTATTTTTGTTATTGTTTATTTTTGTACTCAAACAGTATTCTCGTCGTTTGATAAAATTAAGATTGAGCCACTGTAGTCACTTGGACTATTTTAACCAGGGCTCGAGACTACCGTCCTATCGTGCTGGGGACGATAGAAAATGTGTTTAGGACGAACAGAAATATTCTCCAGGACGCCTACAGGACGAAAGACATTTTTGTATGCGTGTTCATTTATTACTAGCCTATTAGGCTAACTTACTTAGACAATGCCAAAATAAACTGACGAAGTGCTGACTACAAAGGAGCGAGTCTTCATGCTGTTACTATAGTTACTATCACTGGTCGGCTACTCACCCGGAGATTTGTTCCGCGGTACATCTATCAAATGGCTTAATGACATCGCAAATATGTTGCGCTGGTTAAACAACGGTAAGGTAAAACAGATCGAGCACCAAGACGGCCCTGCATCTCCTCCATCGAACCCGAGTAGGCCTACAATTCCCGAGTTTGATGCGAGTACAATTTAAATTGATTATTTAATTTGTATTAGTCATTGGATTGAAACAGTCTGCTAACTGCTTGCTGCTAACTTACTAACGTTAGCTAGCTAACAGGCGCTACCCCGGCTATGTGTGTGTAGATTAGCTAAAGCATACATTTAGATTTCAATATATTTGTGGTCTTTTTTCTTAGTCAGTCTAATTTAAGGTGACCAGACTTTCACGTTTTCTGGGGACAGTCCCTGTTATTGGTGCATTGTTAATATCGTTCACTATATGTAATTCATACAAATAAATATGTCTGCTGCTTGATATAATAAAGAATGATGTATGCAAGTAGTTATAAAGAATGCATAAATCATTCATTGAAAAGAAGACTGTTCTACTTTAGGAAAAGTGGTTTTATTTAATTTTAAGATATTTTTGTTTAAGTCAGAGTAGTTAAATCTGTATCTTGCATGTTCAAACTTTATGACCAAAATCATTCAAATTGACAGGTTAATAGATGTTTTCTCCGGAATTTTAGAGACATTCTAAATTAATGCATTACAATTGAACTAAACCCGTTATATTTTAGTCATCTGAATTGTTTTAGTTTTAGTCTAGTTTTAGTCGATGAAATACAGTAAGATTTTAGCCGAGTAAATCTACAGTAGATCAACATTTTTATTTTGGGACGGTGGACATTCATTTTGGGCGGTTCAAATTGTTTTTTAGGACGGTTCCAGGACGGAGGTGAAAAAAGTTAGTCTGGAGCCCTGATTTTAACGATGTCTTTAATAACTTTTCGAGGTTGGCAAGTTTCAATCCCTTAGAAGCCTATGGAGGAGTGATCCAGCTATCAGATTTCATCAAAAATATCTTAATTCGTGTTCTGAAGATGAACGAAGGTCTTACGGGGTTGAACAACATGAGGGTGAGTAAATACTGACAGAATTTTCATTTTTGGGTGAACTATCCCTTTAATTCAGCATTCTTTAACTTAAAACAAGTAGGTAAATAGCAGTAAAAATAGCCCATTAATGAGCAATATTAAACATTATATAGATGACAGAATTCAGCAATCCAGAGTTTATAACAAGACATCGCAACATTCACAAAATTTCAGCTTTAATTTTCCTTTAATTTTCTTTTTTTTCATCAAGTTCATTGAAATGATCCATCCTCGATCACTTTTAGTCAGCTTTGACGAAACTCCTCTATGCTAGCGCATCTTGTCGAAGTAACTAGGGCCCCGTTCACACCGCAAGTCCCAATGCTCAATTCAGATTTTTTGCTCAGATCCGATTTTTTGATTGGCTGTTCACATTACCTTTTAAAATGTGACCTATATCTGATTGCAGTGTGAACTGTTTGAGGTTTCAAACTAACCGGCATGCGCAAAAGAACAATAATAATGACATCAGACGCAGCACGCGGTTGCACTAAAGTTCGGGAGGTTATGGAGGAAGTAAGCATATTCGCATTTATTTCATAATGTTTTGTAATGGAAACTTTTGTGGGTTTATAGTTGCAAATTCACTACAGAGATCTGTGTGGATGCGTAGACGAAGCCAGGAGTGGTGGGAATATGACGTGAATAGTTTCACTGAGACGCTGTTTTCTTGTGTACCCGTTCTTCATTTCGTGTGCAATTTTTTCAAAAATGGAGCGGTTACGGTAGGTCCTTCTAGCTTGAATTGAAGTATCTCCCCATATACTACTTAGATCTAACACCTCACTCTCATTGACTCGCTTCATCCCTGTTGTCCATATCTAGTCAAGTTTTTAATGTTAGGCTACTGTCTGTGTCTGTTGTGTCTAGGGCTCCGCCGGCGCATAATTGTGACAAATGTCGACGTAGATTGACGTAAAAGTCGCATCAAATCCGCCTTGATTGTTCACACTGCGGCCGCATTGAAAAAAATCAGATCTGGGTCTGATTCAAGACCACATATGTATGTGGCCTAAATCTGATTTGAAAAAATCAGATCTGGGCTAGATTTGAGTGTTCACACTACCTCTGAAGAAGTCTGACCTGGTCACTTGACCCCCAAAAAATCAGACTTGGGCCACTTTTGCCTGCAGTGTGAACGGGGCCTAGCAGCCTCGTCACCTGACCTGAATACTGCGCTCTGATTCGCTAAAACGGACTTATCGGGTTGTGTTCGCAAACAACAAGGGTGCTCTTCGGTTTCTGCTGTAAGACGTGAACTCTCGATGCCTTGACAGTGGACAATATCACCTTTTGTGACAAAACGTGTTTAGGGTTCAGAACGTGCTAAATGTGGAGAATAACACACGGCAGTCAGTTCACTTATTTGTAACATGGTGTTTATCGGTTTTTGCCAATGAAACTTTTGTTGTAAAAAAGTTATTAATTTAGTTTATATATATATCTAGCCGCTCTTGAGAAAACAGGCATGTCATCGCCCAGCTCAGTTCAGTTCTCATATAACGGTGTCAATGCAGGAGATCAATAATATTGTTAAATATCAAATGTCCCCAACTAATCAATCCAACAAAGCAGGATGAGACCGCTGCTTTTTTATTCATATTCATGCACTCATATTCATGTGAGATGTTATTAAAATCTCAAAGATTCTCGTTTTTGCTGATTTTGGATCAGGTTATAAGGCCGTTATATCTAAATAGTATGTTTGTTTGTGTATAGCAGAACATATCATGTTGTTCTTCTCTACAATCTTTAGCTGGTCTTATATGTTAACCATAATTTTGGCCAAAATATATTTGCACTTCATATTGCTCTTCTTAACTCAGGAGACTTGATGGAGTTACGAAGTATAAACTTTTGTTCTTGGGAGAATATTTGAGGAGAAATACTGACTTTTTATTGCAGATTTTAGTATCTTGAGTAAATCTGAGAGCAGTTTGAGCTGTTTGTAAGATCCTTTCTGGAAATATAGAAGAAATTATAGATTCCTTGTGTTTTGTTGTCGATTTGGATGCAGTCACTCATGAGGTTACAGGAGAAACATCTGAGAAAGAGGAGATTTGTAAGTCACAATCTCACTTCTGTCCAGACAAAACACTTGAGATTAAGATATTTCTTTTCTTTTCTACATGTATAGTTAGTTAAACTATATGTAAAGTCCATAATGAAAGATGTTTGTGAAGGTTATGTTACTGTTCTATATAGGGAGTCAGTTGGTAATACATTACTATAATATTAAAGGTTAAAATTAACTGATTTGTATACAGTAACAAAGTTATGATACTAACTTTTATAATTATGTTTCTACTTCAAATTGTTTTTTTAAATATAAACATTTAAAATGGGGCTTTCATAAAAACTTGAACAGAAAAAAAACATATAATGAATATGTACTATGGTCCATATATTTATCAAAATGCTTCCTTTTTCTTGCTGACTAATGAGTTTATGGTCATTACGTGACATGTTGTTCTCAAGCTGTTTTATTGACGTTTTTCCAGTTGAAACACTGATTGAATGATTTCAATAAGTTCTACTGTATCTTTCAACACTTTCTGATGATCATTCATGTTTATTTGATGTTAAACTAGTAAAGTTGAAAAGATAATCGGTTCACGTGCTGCTTGATCTGAGTTTAAATTTCGTAATAAAATGGACAGAATTTGAAATTTGATACTTTGTTTAATATGAAAAGTAATGTAGCACAAAGTTTATTGTGATTTATTGGATGGGAGGTTCTATTCATTCATAAACTGAAAACAGCAAGATCGATTCTTGGGATTTAAGAATCAATATCGGTTCACAAAAATTAAAATCGATTAAGGGCCCTTTCACACCTACCTTGTTTGGTCCGGACTTTTCAGTTTGGTCCGAATCAAAATTACAGGTGTGAAACCTCCATGGTCCGGACCAAACAGATGAAATTTGGTCCAACGAAAAGAGGTAGTCTCGGTCCGGATCAAACTGAACAAAGGTTTGGTTCGTTTCTAGTGTGAAAGCATGTCTGTATGGTTCGGACTTTCAGACCTTTTAGAGGAAGTTCCGGTGGTTCCGGCATAGCCGAAAAAACAGAAGATGGCAGGAAAAATGAGCCGTACGCACATGGGGAGAGGAGGAGACGAGGTTTTTAATTGAAGTATGGTCTGATGACATCATAAGAAGTCAACTGGAAAAAACGCACAAAAAAAGAGCTCGCATGATTGCTTGCAGTCTTCTCCTCCTTTCCTGCCGGCGACGATAAAATGTTCGCACGACGAGGACGTTCATTTGGCGAATTTGAACTAGCCTTGTGTATAGTTGGTGCTGCAGGTAATTATGCCATAAAAATAACAATACAGTTGCAACGATATGCGTCTGTTCATTCATGTTGTCAAAGTTACCCGCCGCATTGACAACACGCTGACGTCAGACGCACGTCCATTTACAAACCAATCAATGTCGAGATGCAGCCCACATAGAAGATGACGACAGGACGCAAGTATGTCACGTAAAGTTCTTTAGTATACTTCTGAAAGTATAAAATGTATCAAAACATTAACTTTGGTTCGGACCTTGGTCCGGACTTTCAGGTGTGAAAACGCCCTAGAATGGAGAAATCAGTATTTTTTTTTTTTACCTAGCCCTATATTTCGGGGAACCAAAAATGGATATTAATCTATGACATCGCTGCGAAAACACCAATTTGAACTTTATGCTTTATTTTTAAAATATTTAAAATAATACATTGACATACATATTACATAAATGTATGTACACTCTAAAAATATATTTTTTTTTAACCCAATTGTGGGTCAAACATGGACAAACCCAGCCATTGGGTTAAATTTTAAAATTTCTTTTAAACCCAACGTTTGGGTTTGTCCATATTTGACCCCTATTGGGTTAAAAAAAACGGCATTTTTTTAGTGTAAACATACTTGAAATCTTGAATCCAATTCAGGCGTTTGCATGCTTAAAGTTTTTTCACCTATTGATCAGATCAGGGCCACACGACCCTTTCAATCCGATCGGAAGCTCAAATGGATCGATGATGCGTCTACATGAAGGCTTTCCAGGGATTGTGTGTGAGTGTGTGTAAACGCTAGAGCTGTTTTCTCCCGCCCTGAGGAAGTGATGGGATGTGAATCCACCTCTGGTTTCCAGGGGCAACGGGAGCACTTGACTGCCACTAGAGCTCATATATGTGAGGGTAAGTGCAGATTAAACGCCACGTTTGCTTTGAAGTGAAGCTCTTAGTCTTGCGTTTGACACTCCACCGTCAAGAATCATGTGGAATTTCAAACGCTTTGGCTTTCATCTTGAATATCGAGCGCTGACCCGCCCAAGAAACGCAGCAGTTCACTGTGTGATGTGGAGAATAAATATTAGATTGTTTCATGAAGTGCTTTTGTGAAGTATAAATCTGGAACTCAGAATCCAAAACTGATAAAATAAACAAAAAAATGAAAAGAACAAATGATTGAAGGCGTGTTGGTTTTGGGCCGCAGCAGAAACGATCTCAGTCTAGATTATTTTATGAAGTGCTTTTCTGAAGTATAAATCTGGAACTCAAACTTAATGAAAAAAACGAATGATTGAAGGCGTGTTGGTTTGAAACGGTCTTAGTCTAGATTGTTTGAGTTGTCGATGTCTCGGCTTTTCTCCGTGACGTTCTCACAGCGTCTCAGTCCTTGTGTTTGTCCAGGCATTGAGGAGGTTTGAGGAAGGATCTCACACGCTTGCGTTCGGGAAATGTCCCGAGACATCAGGAGGAGCATGAATGACTGTGGTCTCAGATCTCAGATGATTTCTCATGTCTTTTCGGGGTCAGGCTCTCATATTCAGACGCTTGACTGTCAGCAGAACTGTGTACAACTGTGAAACAAGACGGGGTTTCTCTTAAATCCAATGATTATATTTTTTTATATAATTGTATATATTCATATTAATTTATTCTCTCTCTCTCTCTCTCTCTCTCTCTCTCTCTCTCTCTCTCTCTCTCTCTCTCTCTCGCTCTCTCTCTATATATATATATATATTATATTTATATTTATTTATATTTATATATATAATTTATTATTATAATTTTTACAAACACATTAAAATCAGAATTATATGCAAATTATAATTATTATAATATGTGGTATATAATTATTTTATATTATTATTATTTATACTAATTTTACACCACATATAAATAGTTTTTCATTGGGTTTTGTAAACAATATATTTTTATAATTATGTTATTTTTTATTAATTATATTTATAATTAATAATTAAAATTTAATATTTTAAGAATGATATAGTATAGCTGTATATTGTATAATTATTTTAAATAAAACATTTTTTTACACATCAGATTTATACGTGGTTTAAAATCAGATTATTAGGAGTGTATTTCAGTGTGAATGAACCTTTTTGTTGTTGTTTCTGGATGCAAAGGCACTAGTTTTTCTCAGGCGCTGCAGTAAATAATGAATGAATGAAGGAACGGGTGGTTTTGGAGGCATTGTATGTGTGAATGTGTAAAACACAGTGTTGCCTCTGACACTCGTCTCCTCGTGACAGTGACAGTGAGATGTCATGATCGACGTGAGCAGTGAGAGTCCCAGGTTTCTCTTTGCAGACTTGACAGCGTCTCTCAGCTGGTGTATGAGAAAGTCTCCTGGCATCATGCTTACATTACATCATCACTATCATAACTGATGTAGATAGTGCAGATATTGTCCATACAAACAGATCAGATTTCATATGGCGAGATGCAGACATTGTGGATAGTGTTATTGGGTTCTGTCAGTGCAGTCTGATTAAGAGTCTCCAAATAAATACTTCAATGTTTTTAATCTATATTATATAGCATGACCCTTAAGATGTGCTAATCGTTGAACATACACAGTTTTTAATGAATAAAGTAGTCCTTTTTGGCTTGGTTGAGTTTTATAAATAAATAAATCCCGATTTATTTGAGTGTCATTGCTCCATAACATACAACATACACTTAAAGCTGTGAATTCACTAAAAACAAGTCTTAATATTCACTATTCGTTATAAGTTTGGAATTATTAAGATTAATTAAGATTTTTTTTTATGTTTAAAAAAGTCTCTTACGCTTAT
>NW_027509205.1:20982500-20987500 GCF_051911475.1 Siphateles boraxobius | reverse complement strand
ATCTATCTATCTATCTATCTATCTATCTATCTATCTATCTATCTATCTATCTATCTGTGTGTGTCTATCTATCTATATATCTATCTATCTGTGTATGTCTGTCTATCTATCTATCTATCTACCTGTCTGTTTATCTATCTGTCTGACTATCTATCTATCTATCTATCTATTTATCAATCTATCTATCTATCTCTGTCTGACTATCTGTCTATCAATCTATCTATCTATTTATCTATCTATCTATCTGTGTATGTCTATCTATCTATCTATCTATCTATCTATCTATCTATCTATCTATCTATCTATCTGTGTATGTCTATCTATCTATCTCTATCTATCTATCTGTGTATGTCTATCTATCTATCTATCTATCTATCTATCTATCTATCTATCTATCTATCTATCTATCTATCTACCTATCTATCAATCTATCTATCTATCTCTGTCTGTTTATCTGTCTATCTATCTACCTGTCTGTTTGTCTATCTTTCTGACTATCTATCTATCTATCTATCTATCTATCTATCTATTTATCTATCTATCTATCTATCTATCTGTGTATGTCTATCTATCTATCTATCTGTCTATCTATCTATCTATCAATCTATCTATCTGTCTATCTATCTATCTATCAATCTATCTATCTATCTCTGTCTGTTTATCTGTCTATCTATCTACCTGTCTGTTTGTCTATCTGTCTGACTATCTATCTATCTATCTATTTATCTATCTATCTATCTATCTGTGTATGTCTATCTATCTATCTATCTATCTGTGTATGTCTATCTATCTATCTCTATCTATCTCTATCTATCTATCTGTGTATGTCTATCTATCTATCTATCTATATATCTATCTATCTATCTATCTATCTATCTATCTATCTATCTATCTATCTATCTATCTATCTATCTATCTACCTATCTATCTATCTATCTATCTATCTGTCTGACTATCTATCTATCTATCTATCTATCTATCTATCTATCTATCTATCTATCTATCTATCTATCTATCTATCTATCTATCTATCACTCTGTCTGTCTATCTATCTATCTATCTCTGTCTCTCTATCTATCTATCATCTATCTATCTGTCTGTCTCTGTGTTGGAGAAACTACTGAGATCTTGTTTCTGTTCAGCTGATTTGACTTTAATCACCTTTTTCTATGCGATACGGATTCATATATTCATTCATCAGTGTTATGCTTCATGATATCAACTCATTTTATGCATAATGAACAAATGACTTATCTCCAGGCCGTGTTCGGAGCGTGTGCAGATTTCCCAGCATGCTTTTTGTCTGGACGGAAGTCTTGGGACCCCTGTGGGTTTGACTGTGTCCCCCACTGCGTCCGCGGCCGTTTGAATGGGATTATGGGTAAATGAAGAGGCGCTGTGGAGGAAACGGTTAAGAGGATTTGGGTGTTATAAAGCAGATGTTGAGGGATTCGTAAGTTTCAGAGCTCGTTTGAGCGGCGCACGCAGAGATTCTGACGTGTGTTTAGAGGAACACTAGACAGGTGGTGCTTGAGGACTTTCCCCCCTTCTATGTAAAGCACTTTGAGTACCCAGAAAAGTGCTATATATATGTAACAAATTATTATTATTATTATTAGACTGGAACTCTTCCTCATATTAGACATTTAAACTTATATACACTACCATTAAAAAGTTTGGGGTCATGTTTTTGAACCCAGAAGTTTCTTCTGCTCACCAAGGCTGCATTTATTTGATTAAAAATACATAAAAGAACAGTAATTTTGAGTTTTTCAGATTGAGAGTTCAGATTTTAGTGGAAACTGTGAAACTGTCTTTTTTAGGATTCTTTGATGAAGAGAAAGTTATAAAAGAACAGCATTTATTTGAAATAGAATATTTTGTAACATTATAAATGTCTTTACTGTCACTTTTGATCAATTTAATGCATCATGGCTGAATTTAAAAAAAAAAATCTTACTGACCCTTAATGGTAATGTACATGTCTTTTTTTTATTTTGAGTATACAATTTTATATTGAGTACTGTGATGCCACCATGATCTCAGATCTCTTTAATATCGCAGTTATTTCTCCAGCAATGCAATTAAATTTAGCTGCGAAAGCACCTTATATCTGTGATATCTTCCAGGGATTCGTGACTTCCTGTGGACCGTCAGGTGTGAGCGGTTTCTCTTTGAAGTGTGCGCATGACTTCCTGCAGGGCCTGTAAGGATTGATAAGAGAGAAATGATTCCTCCACACTGATTTGCGCTCGTTGGTTCTGACGGAGTCTCTTCTGCGCTTCGGCCGGTGTTTGGTGGAGGGGGACTCGTATCTTCAAGGCTTTGGCGTGAAGGATAATTGAATTGTGTTTGTCTGAAGTCGTGGATGAGCTTGTTTCACTCGCGAGGTCAGTCAAGGGAAACGGTGCACTTGAGTGTTTTAGCTTCTGAGAACAACTCTATCCAGTAGCTAGATGCTTGTTTTCTTGCGATAAAGTCTCTGAACGTTCACTGATATCTCCGGATCTGATGTTGGCCGTTCAGGTGTTGGACATTTTCCAAAATGTTATCCGAGATGATAATGGTATCTTGAAAAAAAGCGAGTAGAGGGAAGATTGAGTTGTTCAATCGACATCGGTCTCAACACAAATACGAGATGTTTAGGCTTAGTGCCTTGAGTTGTTAAAGAGGTTCACTTGTATGATAGTACAGATGATCTTCAGACGTTAAAGGGAATATTCAATCAAAAATAAACATTCTGTCATCATGTCGTATGTTTCTTCTGTGAAACTCAAAAGGAGATGTTTTGCAGAATGTTCACGCTGTTCTTTTTTAATACTATCTAATTAAATGGGAACTGAGACAACTGAGCTCCAGAAATGAAGTCTTGTGCATCATATTTCAGGTCACATGAAAGCTTTTCTAATTTCTCAAAATGTGTTCACACTTGTGTTCAGTGCAAATACGACAGGTCTTTTTTTTTTTGCCAGGCTTGATGCAGTGTTTTTATCATTAACTAAAACCAAATCTAAACCCTTAAAAACCCCATTTATACTTGAAATAAAATAAACATCAACTGATTGTCAAGACAACATTTCTAATTTTTCTTTAGTTTTGTGTTTTAATATCTTAAAACACATTTGTTCACTAGATCCTTTCCTTGATTTATTTAATTGATGTATTTTGTTTTATTGTACTCCTATAAATTGATTACAAAATGTTTTTCTTGTTATTTCTCTTCTGTAAAGCACTTTGTAAACAGTGTTTGAAAGAGTGCCCCATCTGACATGCAGCCCTCTGTGCGCGTGCTTCAGATGTGTGCGCTCAGAAAACCATATATAAGTACCAGTTTAGACTGATACGGCTTTAAAACACATGCAGATAATAAACTTTCATGATGATGAAGAACTGCAATGTCACGTGAGCGTGACCACAACAGAGATGATAATCAAAACCAAACAGATGTTTTAGTTTTTGCCAGAGTATTTGAGGCACAAGCTGTAAGGCTCCGCCCTCTTCTGGAAAGGGGGCGGGGCAGCAGCTCATTTGCATTTAAAGATACATGCACAAAAAAAGCATGACTTTCCTTCCAAAGATGCATCTACAACTTGGTATAATAAATGATCTGTGGGGTATTTTGAGCTGAAACTTCACAGACACATTCTGCGGACACCGGAGCATTGCAGTCAAACCAAAATGTATTCAGACACATTCAACATTTCTCACATTATCACAGTTTATTCGCTATAGTTTAGAAAATGGTAATAAAATATGACAAGAACTCAATATTTCACTGGATTTGCCCATCCTTCTGTTAGAATGTCTCACAAAGGAATTGTGTTGAATATCTGTTAAATTTAACCACACAATTAGATAATACCAGTGTAGCAATGTTCAGGGAAGAAGGAGGCGGGAACCGGCGAACATTCAAATAAACTTTATTAAAATAACACAAACCAAACTAAAATACCGCCAGCAGCCCATCGCTGACGACTGCTGGCTAAAATAAAACACAAATACAAAAAACAAAACTCAACTAAAATACAGGCCTGTTCCTCTCTCGATCATCAACGTCGTCGCTCCTCCTTTATGCTTCCACTCCTCCGTGAGAGATGCGAGACCGGTGTGCTTCACAGGTGTTGCTCATTAGCAATCGCACCACCGGCCTCGCGCCGTTCTCTCACGTCCCTCGGCCGTCCTGTTCGCCACAACCAGTTTAGCTCAAACAATTACCAAGCAATGCTTCATTTTGTTCAGTCTGTGGTGTAAAAAAGTCGAAAACACTTCAACAAAACATGGTCAGGTCAAAGGGACTTAATAATTAAAAATAAAATTTACTGGTAGTCACTGTATGAAGAATTTTTGGGTATAATGTCACAGTTAACTTTATTTTGCTCTCCTGATTTACATAAATGGACTATAGTGTCGTTCACCCACTAGTTAAAAAAATATCAGAAATGATATCTGGTGTCTGAATAATTATTGGCTTGACTGAATATTAGATCTAGTAAAAAGAGGCATAATAGGTCTCCTTTAAATCAGCTCTCTGTCTTCTTCCTCAGCGGTGTTCACAGAGGTCCCTCATGACATCTCGGCACAGAGCGGTCAGGACGTGGAGATGGCCTGCTCGTTTCGAGGCGCGGGGTCACCGTCCTACTCGCTGGAGATCCAGTGGTGGTACATCAGGAACCACAGAGAATGGACGGACAAGCAAACGTGGACCACCAATCAGGTATGGCGTGAATTATTATAATTATAATTACGTGTAAAAAAAAAAATTTGAAGGAGAAACCCGAACCAAATCTAGAGACCAGGGACTCTTTTCACTCCAGATAAGAAGAAACCACTTAGCAACCACCCAGAACACCCTAGCAACTACTGGGGTGTGTTTCCCGTACAATGACGTAACTCGCTGCTTAACTACTATAGTACGATGCATCGTTGAAGAAACCAACTACCTTGTCATGACTGTTTCCTGAAACCGTATTGTCTCAAATTGGTCGTTCAACTACGTTGGT